>NW_008613152.1:0-21694 GCF_000691845.1 Merops nubicus | reverse complement strand
AAAACCCCACCCCCCCCCCCCCCCCCCCCCCCCAAAAAAAAAAAAAGAACAGGGTAGCAGCTCAGATTTTTTCAGAGAAATCTCCCCTTCACATTAGGTATGTGAAACAGTAGGCTGCTTACAGTTCTGTCTGTCCTTTGGAAGTGATCAGTTTTTGGAATCTTGTGCTGAAATGAATTTTCCTTGTCCCCATATGTAACCTATCTGGTTATAGGTTTGAAGATTAAGATTCTAGTCCTTTGTACCATGTTCCACACCAGGAGGATTAATTTGAATAAATTTTATAATTCTTTGTCCCTTTCCCAAAAAAACCCAAAACTTACAGCTAAAGAAATATATCTAAAAAATATTTTGAAAACCGTTTCCAAGAAGTGATCAGCTCATGCCATCAGACTGCCTTAGCAAAGCAAGTGGCTAGGAAAGCATCAAATATAAATAATACAAATATAAATCTTATTCTAATTTATGTGATGGGTTACTTTTATGTGATTAATTAACCTATGTGATGAATTAACCTTTAGGTTAAAGATTTTCTGTGTCAGACAGGCTGGATCCAGGTACAACTTCGATGTCTCGTGGGCATCTAAAACAATTTACCTAAAACACTAGGAAAGCAAATTGTGCACAATAGTATGTTTGAACAGCTGTTAGTAGATTTGGAAATCTTTAGTTTGTTGGCATCTTTCTTCTATCACAGCGTGAATTTTCGGCATGGCACAATTCTTTCCAGTGCATTAATTTTATTTGCTGAAAGAGGTTGTTTCATTAGCAGTGGATGCTTGATTTATTTTTGTTCAGGAACAAAAAAAAAAATGTAAACATGCCCTTGTTTATAGTGATTACACATTCATTCTGTTTTTCTTTTAGCTTAGCTGACTTGCAAAAAACCAAATAAAATATAACCTGGAAGTTTAATTAAGTATAAAATGTATCTGAACTCAGTCAAGTAGTGTAATATTAACAACTTTGCAAAATTCAGTCAGTCCTCTGTTACTTCCCCCTTCAAACTGTCTCCAGTCGCAACGCATCATCTGAAGATTTAATGAAGTGCAGAAAAACCCCATTCAGCATGAGGCAAGGTAGCTGTGGAACAAGCAGCAGAGCTGGTGCGTCCTCTCATCCCTCAGCCAGCAGGTATTGACAAGAGGCAGGGTTCCTGGCCTCACCAGGTGCACCACTGTGGTTTTCAGATGGACTGAAGCTTTCACACTGCTCTGCAGTTTGCTGTCCATACACACCAGTGCACTCAGAGGTCTTTGTATTTTGCAGGTCCCTTGCAAAACCCAGATCTGAAGACACCAAGGCCGTCAGCCCCCCTTGGTCAGCAGCAAAGCAAAGCAAGCTCCAAACACAGCTGAACTTGAGATCCTCTCCCTCTCTTGTCCTGAAGCTCTGCTGCAATGACCAGCCAGTGCTTCTTAAAGCAAGAAACACTGTCTGGCACTAAAATCTATTTAACATTGTTTCTCTTGGGTGCATCCCACTGAAAGGACAAAACAGAAAACCCTAAAGATGTGATTACACCCAAAAGCAGAGGCTATGTCAAAGTCTTACTGAAAGCTTTAATGTGTAAATTCACATACTAGCAACCACCAAGTGTTTGTTTGAAAAGTTGCTTCCTTGCAGCTGGGTTTTCAGGGTGATACTGAATTCCAGCTTGTAGCCCAGGCCTGCTTTATGCCATATTCATTTACAAAGGCTGAAGACCATCCATATAACCTACCATTTATGAAATATTTTCAAATTAAAAACTTCTGACAGCCAAGCTAAGAAAGCTTATTTCTTAAAAGAGCAGTGGATAATGCTTATTAATGTTGATTCATCTAGCCTCAGGCCAGGTTGCAGTAGTAATTTCCTTACACAGTAAATTCTGCAAGAAAAGCTGTAATTATTTGCCCTGTTTTATGGTATAATAATCCCTGCAGAAGTACTCAATACAATTCTATTAGGAGAGATTAAAGATAAGGATGTAGTAAGAAAGCAATAAGAGACAACACATTCATCACTGCTACCTGTGATGGCTTTCAGGAAGAATCAATGCACTCTAACAGTACAAGAAATGACGTATTTTCTTTTGTCCCTGCAACCTTCTTCACAGAGAAGAAAAGGAAAACCATAACACCAAAAAAGGTAAAAGATAGAAGTTACAAAGAACCATGTTGCCTGAAGAAGGTAAAAAGCCTGTCTGTACTGAATAGTAATTGTGATTTCAGTGTAAATCAGATAACTGTGTATGAGAGGCCAAAATTATAATTTTTGTACTTTTTAAACAACTTGTCAGCGTAGGTATGACTTCTGTACATAGTGTGGTGTGGACATACACACTTCAGTACATAAAATCTTGTACGTAAGTCTTAAAAGTCCACTCTTAAAAATTTGCTCAAACAACCATATTGATGTAAAAGCAAAGTTCTTGCTGTTAGCCTAAAAAACACACTGGAATAATTTAGATAAATTAAATTTATTACACCTTTCTACTTACTTTTAATAGAATAGACTGCTTCAGCTGGAAGGGACCTATAATGACCATCTAGGCCAAGTGCCTGACCAAAAGTTAAAGCATGTTGTTAAGGACATTGTCCAAATGCCTCTCAAACACTAACAGCTTTCAGACATTGACCACCTCTCTAGGAAGCCTGTTCCGGTGTCTGACCACCCTCTCAGTAAAGAAATGCTTCCTAATGTCCAGTATAAACCTCTTCTGGTGCATCTCCGGGCCATGCCAATACATCCTATTGCTGGTTCTCAGGGAGAAGAAATAAGCACCTCCCTCTCCACTTTCCCTCTCCAGGAAGCTGTAGAGACCAAAGAGGTCATCCCTCAGCCATCTTTTCTCCAAACTACAAAAGCTTAAAATCCTTAGCTGCTTCTCACGGGACATTCCTTCCAGCTTTTCACCAGCTTTGTTACCTTCCTCCAGATGCTTTCAAGGATCTTAATATCCTTCTTAAATTGTGGGTCCCAGAATAGCACGCAGTATTCAAAGTGAGGCTGCACCAACACTGAATACAAGATAATGACCTTTTTTGACTGGCTCATTATACTGTGTTTGATGCACCCCAGGATGTGGTTTGCCCTCTTGGCTGCCAGACACTGCTGACCCATATTGAGCCTGCTGTCAATCAGGATCTCCAGATCCCTTTCTGCAGGGCTGCTCTCCAGCTGCTCCTCTGCCAATACATACTAGTGCGTGGCATTACTCTGTTATATGTGCAGGATCTGGCATTTCAACTTGTAAAACATCACCCCATTAATCATTGCCCGGTGCTCCAGTGTTTCTTCATCCATCTGCAAGGCATCTTATCCCTCGAGAGAGTCAACAGCACCTCCTAGTTGAGTATCATCAGCAAACTTGCTAATGGTGAATTCAACTCCTGCATCTATATTGTTGATAAACGTTGAACAGAACTGGCCCTAGAACTGAACCTGGAGGAACCGCTGGTGTCTGGCTGACAACCAGAGGTAGCCCCATTCATTACAAACCTTTGAACTTTGCCCATCAGCCAGGTCTTCACCCAGAGCACCATGAACACTTTCATTCTGCTGTTGTCAACTTGTCCAGAAGGATGCTGTGAGGGACACTATCAAAAGCCTTACTAAAATCCATGAAAACTACATTCATCTCCTTCCCTTCATCTATTAGGTGGGTGACCTTATCACAGATATCAAATTAGTTATTTTTGAACCCATGTTGACTGACTGGCAATCGCATTAATCTTTAAGTGCCTTTCACCCAGTATAATCTCCATAACTTTTCCAGGACAATCTCACTGAAAGTTACTTATGACGTCACATTCTTCACTGGAGCAGAGGAAGTTCCACCTTAGCACGAGGAAGAACTTCTTCACTCTACGGGTTGCAGAGCACTGGAACAGGCTCCTCAGGGAGGCTGTGGAGTCTCCCTCCTTGGAGGCTTTTAAGACCCATTTGGATGCGTTCCTGTGTGACCTGCCCTAGGCTAGATGGTCCCACTCTGGCAGGGGGGTGATCTCCAGAGGTCGCTTCCAACCCCTAACATTCTGTGATTCTTTACAACTTATGTTAATATATAACTACAGAATAAAACAGGAATCATCCACTGCAATGGTGGCAGTGCAAGCTGCAGACTAGTTTTCAAGCATGGTCACTAAGTTCATGTATTAACCTCAACATGCATATGTACAAATTCCTGTTTGCTAAACTTATACTTGCATGTCCTCCTCACATTTACAGCACAAATATGTAACAGAAATCATGCTACAATATAGGAAGCTTATACAAATAAACAGAAGTAACATGAAAAGTCCTTCAGAAACTTTTGAAATGTATTGATTTTTGCCATGGGCACAATTGGGTTATTTTCCTTCTAAATGAAAAGACAGTAGAAATAATACTCCTAGAATCTACAAACCTACAAAAGCTATTTCCACTAAAAAAAAAAATAAATAAATCCTGACTTAAAACCAGAAAACTTGAGGCTCCTGTGAATCAGTAAGGCATGGTCTCCCATCTACCCAGTATTCACCCATCCAGCTATTGGAACTCATCTTGGTTTCAGCTACCAACCAAATTGTTTGTTCAGAGTAAATCAAATATTCTCAAAATTTAAAAGCTTATTCTTTGCTAGATAAATAAGTTCTTATCTTCATAAGACTTAAAAAGCAAATGTATTATTCTTTCTTGGTGATTTTGGGTGTTATCACGCTGAGGCATCTGAAAGAAGATGGCTTTTTGAGAGTAAATGCTCAGTATTTGAGAATTTTGGCTCTGCTTAACACATGAATATTTATGAATTAGTCTTTCCCCAAAGACATTCGCAGAACATAAATTACTGAAAATTACCATGAAAATGAAACGACTGGTGATAATATAAACTTCATATCTGGTATCAAGAAAATTATTTCTCTCTGTCCATGATCAATACTTTTGCAACGTATAAAAGGAATCATAAATAGCTGAAATGTTGAAGAGTACTTCAAGGTATTTTTTAATTAGTAGCCACCATAATACCAATATAAATTGTTTGGTCAATAAAATCAGCTGCAGAAATAAAACACTATAAAATTCAGCTTACAAAAATTCTCCATTAGCCATAAGAAAATATAATCGAGGCAATCATTCATCTCTTAAAAACATAATTATTCTGACCTTAAGTATTCCTACAGTAATTATTCATGAGTAATGGAAGTGACAGTCACAAAATTAAATTCTCACCCCATCTAAACAACTTCTAATCAATGAAAAAATTCATTAGCTAATTAAAATTCACAGACTTTTGCAGCGGAAGAATATAAGGAATAAAGATAAAACATTCCATTTAATTCAATCACTAGCTAATTTTATTCTTTATATAATCTTATAAAATCTTAAAAATGGAGTTGCATAGATTTAAAGAATTTTCCTTCATATTGCTTTTACTCCGGTATTCAGCTGGGTAAGAATGATAAATTACTGATGCTGGTAACATTAACTGCGTGCAAACCATTTTAAGATAGTATCATGCCCACTGTTATCATACATTCTGTGGTACCATGAAAAGCAATGATTATCCAAGATACCAACAATACGTTGACCTAAGAATTTGCTCATGCACCTTGTACTCTACTCGCTTAGGCAATGAAAAGTTTTTAATTTGGATTCAGTTTTGCAAACTCAGTTATAGGTAATTTATTTTGTAAAGTCTTTTCCTAAGTCGTAATTCAAGTCTCTCCTCAAAATCCACCTGGTCTCAAGGATGAGTTGTACTTAACTAGAGGAACCTTCCTTTGTCCTTACACTGGGCATCCTTTGTGACAAGCACTGTTTGTTTTGAGACTGTGACATTGAATTTCTGAAAGCATATAAACAAATAACACTACCAACTTCCTATTTACATGATTTATACTGTCCATTATCAGACTTTAATCAATGATCACCACGTTTATTTATCTCCCTGTCTTCCCAGCTCCACAGCAGAGTCTTTTTACCTTACCTGTTGTTCAGAAGTGATTTTAGCAAGCATTGAATCCTGCACAGAAGGCAGTAAAACTCAATCTCTGAGACTGAAATCCCAGCTCAAAACTCAGTGGAGGTATACCCCTTTTCACTTTGACCCCAAAGACACTGCTTGCTTTTTCAATAGCATAGACAATGTCGAGCACCAACATGTCACAAAATAAAAAAAAATAAAAAAAAAAAATAAAGCAAGCTGGAGCACTGGTACATAAAACACAACAGTGAAAAACAGGAAACCTAAGTTTCCTGCCATGCACTTCTCCAAGGATATTTATCTCACAGGTTCTCATTTTCTATTGCTATAAAAGATGGATATTTCCCCCTTTTAAAAAGAAAAGTAACAGGAAACATTCATTTTGGTAAATATTGGAAGAACCCAAGTAAAACCAATTCCATAAAAGTAAAATTTAATTAATTTTCTTAAACTAATGGTAAGCCACAGATAGGCAACAGGAAGTCAGTATAAAGGCAAAACTCTTTAGAAGTTTCCTGCTTCTCTTTGAGTGGGAAAAAATAGCAAACTAGAAAGCTTAAAATTTTCTAGCTTTACAAGACAAAATAAACAAATATCAATTCTCTTTAAATGAAGGTGATTCATTAAACAGGACGGAATAGGTACACAATGTTTTGCTAGCTGGAATAGTAGTCAGCATGTAATCTCTAGAAACCAAACTGATCTGTCCTTACACCGAGAACCCAAACCCGATCCAAACATATAAACACCAGCTGCCAAATTGCAAATAGGGATTTTTGGTCAATGTAGTGTTTGGATGGTGACTATTCAGAGAAAAAAGAAAAAAAGATAAAGTGAAAATTCAACAGACTCGGATCCAGTTGCTGGTTGGGCACTGGAGCAGCTCCATGGAAAGTACTGGGATGGCCCTGGAGTGAGCAGCAGGCTGGCAAGGCTGATGGACGCAGCAGACAGAGCTGTACACCCTGCACGTGTGAGTCCACTGCCACAGGGACCTTCCCTCACATGCAGTTCTTCCCCAGCAAGGGTAGCTGGGCACCAGGGCACCCCTTGGCCCCACTGCCCTCTCCCTGGCAAGTGGCAGCTTCCTAAAGATGCAGCCTTGGCTCTTTCTCCTCTTTATTCTTTGGCCAGCAGATGTTAGAAAAAGGTATGGCGGTTTCCTCATAAGGGGTAAGGTCAGACAAGTACCAAGGGAGGGTAATAGTCTGTCAAGGAAAAGCAGCAATGAGATGAAAACCTGCACTCTATTCCTTGAAATTTCCCTGAAAAGAAGCTTCATGACTCTTAGTCAACCCTTAGTCCCCATCTCCTCACTGATTCTCCAGAGCTCCCTCACCCCCAATAAATCATTACTGATCACCTGAGCTGTCTTTTAATGTGACCTCTTGGCCTTACCGTCTTCTTCAAGATGTCCCACCTCCATTGGAACATCCGCCACTATAGCTAATATTTTAATCTAAAACAAGTAGGGTGAAAAATTCAATCAGAACAGATTTCAGATTGTTATTCCGGTAAGAAGATTTGGATTGTTTTTTTTGTGTGTGTGGTTGGTTGGATGTTTTATTTTTCATTTGTTTGGTTGTTTTTTTACTGCAATAGGAAGTATTTTAAGGTTTCTACTTCCACTTTGTCAGCAACAGAATAATCAATTATTCTTAGAGCCTGTAATGCGTGCATTGTTGGTTGCAATCGTCTTTTCATCCGCTATAGGGTTCTTTCTTCCTCTCTAGACAAATGCCTAGACTCTTCATCATGACTGTACAAAACTTTTAATGTAAAATTAAATTGTGTATGTCAATGGAACATTGTGCTTTATACAAATAACACCATTACTCAGCTACAGAGGACCATTTGGATATACCTTTCAGCTTTTTAAATAATTCCAAGAGCACAGCTGCTCACTGTCTTGGAGATGTATAATCAGATATTCTTTTTAATGGACTGTGAATCATTACTAGAAAGAGGTTTTGTTCTTTCTTTTCACAAGGAAAAGATATGAAGTTTCATCGTATTAAAAAGAAGCAATCGAATTTGCTCTCCTTCCCTCACAGTAATTCCCTTTTCTCTTTTATTCCCAGTAACAAGACTGGAAAAAATTCCCTCTTATCTCCTTCCTTCTCCTTGGTGTTCAGTCATCATCATGAGCACCTGTGTATCCCATCAGCAGGCTATGTTCACCAGCAGCCTAATATTTCCCCCAGGATTTGTCTGTGAAATGGAGAATAGTTTCTCCTGAAAACAATAATGGATTTGCTGTTGGAATTTTCCCTACTGTGTTTCTTGCAAAGGTGAATGCCTCAGGATAGCAGAGCAGCAACAACAGAAAAAGCTCACAGTAGCTGCATGCAGTTAATAAATTTTCAAGAACTCATTTAAAAAATCAATGCATTTCTTTTGCAGAAAAGTATTCATGACTTACACTACACCCATTACTATACGGTTAGAAATGCATCCTCCTTATGCCCTGATATGTCATTGCTAGTTTGATAAACGTGACCACTCATACTTGAGAAGCAGTTCCTATTACACTAGAGCATCTTTTCCTTTTGTTCTCAATCTGATGAAAACTGAGTCCTTGAGTTATTCATTCTCATCTTGTTTTTTATTGTTCATTCATTAAGTTAAAGAGCTGAGGCCTAATAATTTCAAGCATTTGCCTTTGACTTCAACAGCATAATTCTACAAAACATTAACTTCCCTTCTTTATTCCTTCGAAAACGTGCATATTTTTCTTCTGGAAGAAAACGAAGCACGTATATACCAGCATGTTATGGTTAGTTGCTAATGAGAAAATGAGAATGAAGACAGTATATTTTTTTTTAATGCATCTATTTTTCTGTCTTGACTTGTATTTCACTGGAATTACTTAGAAGCACTCTGTTCACAGCTACACTGTGAACTCTTCCACTTCAATAGGACTCTTAACCAGAGTGTCAACAAAAAAGTCACAATTTTGTGTTTCAAATAAATATTTAAACATACATGCTGGTTAGGATTTATATCAAATTCAATTCAGTATACTGCATTGCCTACAGAGAGTAGACAAGAACAAGTTATTAAATTTTTCTCTTACATTTGAATTAGTCTGATACTCTGAAGAACAATATCATGATATTGGCCTAAGACACACATTAATTCAGAAAAATTTGCACAGTTTATAGTGTTAAGAAAAATAAAAGGTGAACAACACTCGGTTTACTCTCTTAAGAATTTTCAATATTTCTTTCCAGCAATTTGTTTCTTAATGATCTGTCTTTTAAAAAAAAATTATGGGAGTCACTCCAGAGTAGAAGTGACATCTGAATTTCTGATCTCTGATCAGCTTCAGCAACTTTATAGGTAGCTTAGTCCACAGGGTCCTCACCCAGTGAGGACAGGCCAGACCATGGTTGAGACTGCGTTGTTGGGTTGTTTTTCGGGTTTTTTTTGGTACTCTGAAAGAACTCTGTCACAAAGACATCAGCAAATTGACTCTATTCTTATCCCAGTGGAAATGAAACTGTCGCTTTAAGGACCTCAACAAATCTAAGTTGCACCTAAAGAAGGCTTTAAAGAAAATTTTCTCCCATATCAGACAGGTAAATTCAAGTAAAATCCATGTTAGACTATTTGCTATAAACATTCTCCTAACTCCATTTGAATCTAATCTACATAAGGGTTAAGTAAATGGGGTGTACCTAGATGAAAGGCACAGAGTGCTGCCAGAGAGGGAGCACAAAGCTAGGACAAAACCTTCTCTCCTTTTATTTACAGTGCTTCTATGTAAGGGATGAACAAGGGCAATTATTATTTTATGAAGTTTTAAGAAGTGCTGAGCATGAAAAACGAGGCAGACATCTATGCCTGAAAGAGCTCACAACTGAAATATCTAGCAAAACAGACACTTATCAGATGATGGCTAGAAAATGCAATGCATCAAAAACTTAAGTGTTTGAGCCAAGGAAATTAGCATGCACCATATTAGTTCCACTATTTTGTATTCATTCATCATTTGGGATCTTCAGTTTTAGAGGGATTAGAGCTTCATACACACAGCATTAGAAACAGCGGTTGCTGGGAGAAGAACTGTTCAGAAATTTTCCAGTGAAACAAAATTTCATTCAGAACATAAACAGCTTGGTAACCTTTGATGAATGCAAACAGTGTTTGAAGTAAACCCTGCCCAGACTCTTGGTAGATAGACAGCTGGATATCTTGAAGTCTTGAAAATACTGGTTGGAGCGTGGACTTTGAGAATAACTATGCTTTGTGCTATGAAAGTAGAGTCCAGAGACTTGAATTCACAGGGTTTGTACCCCTAAGAAGGTTCATGTGAAATAGTGGTCCATATGTGTAAGAGCTGGTCAGAAGAAGAATATTGTCTCAACCTTGTCATCAGGAACTTGGAGACTAAGGTACCCTGAAACTAAGGCTGTCATCTTGCCAAGAGTCTGCAGCGGCCTACCTAAGATGCAGTTGCTGACCCTGGGAATGGAATGGAATGGAATGGAAACGCCCCTGGAGGAAGGGCTGTGTGGTACGAAGTATATCGTGTCCTTCCATGTTATCTGGGGGAGCCAGAGCTGCTAAGATAAACCACATAGCTGCTGTCAAGGAAGATTCTGATGCAACTGCTGTTGCAGCGTTGATGAAGAAACCAGGAACTTTGGTGAACTTTGCTCATTGTAATATCATTATAATATGAAATCATACCTCCTGGTCAACAGATACCTGCCACTGAGGCAGATCACGCCTTGGACACTCCTCCCTGTTCTTAAGTGGAAGCCTTGCTCAGGAGAGGCAGAGATGGAGGTGGAGCAAGATGCATCACCTAGCATAAAAGATGGCTTCTTAGCAACTGAACTTTGGAAGCTTTCCCGGCCAAGGATCACGACAATCATAAGGACCAGCAGGACGCCACAAGGACCTGGGTCCATAGGGACCCATGGTGGTACCTATTACTCTTTTTCCCTTCTTTACCTTTCTTGTCACTCTTTTGCCTATCACACGCTGCTTTACAGGCAAACGATAAAGTTCCACTGCTTCATGAAGCAAACCCCCTCTTTGGCTTTCTTTTGCACTTCAAGACCGCAGCAAATGAACCATAATGTGTCTGCTGAGTGGAGTGGACCACGACAAGATAGCACCTACCCTGACAATACATGTGCAGCTGCAAGGGATCTTACCTATCTACTTTCCAAAAAGCAATTTTCTGTCCCCTGGTGTCTCAACCCTGTGGTTACGAGTTGTTTACCGGGGCAAGTAAAAAATTCCTACCTCTGCAAGGACGTTATGACCTGGTTGCAAGGTCAATCATGCAGCTAGCGCTTGCTGAGAGAATGACTTCTGTCATAAAACATTGTCATCCATCCAATTCAAGCAAAACTTACACCAGCATTTGCTTTTATTTGTGCAATGTCTGTCATTTCAGCTTCAAAAATTAAGGAAGATAAAGAAATTATAATGCAATAGGGGCCATGCCAAGTCATTTTGTGTTTAACTAAACAGCTATCAATTTGCAAGAAATTTCAGGCAATATTGACCTGGATGAGATTCGAGTAAGTGACCTAGAAATGAACAGCTATGTATCTCATTACTGCTCCCCTCATCTATCTTGTCCTATGGCACTTCCTGTTTGAGCTTGAGCCAACAAAAGATATTATATTTGCTTTGTTTCTAAAGACCATCACAGTTCTTTGCTCAATGACCAAAAAAAAAAAAAAGCAGATTTCACCATTATCTGCCAAAGTATATGCTTTTCAATCATGCATCCAATCCTTTGCTATAAGGTTAAAAACTTACAGAAAACTCCTGTTCATTTCAGAAGTCATTGTGCTTCACATTTTAGCTTACTGCAGTATAAGCTGTCATGGATCAATAGAATTGGCATGCCCTTTGTTTACAAAACTGATTATTATGTTTTAGCTGCTCACATTCATCATGCAGTGACAGAAAGAAAAATCTAAACCGAAGTCCCAGTGCCTAAGTACGAAAAAACACATTTACTAAAAAAAAAGCCTCTATTATAACAAGTAAAAGAGAGAGTACTGGGATGGAGTTAAGAGATTTAAGATTTAATCCAGATGTGATCACTATCCATTGCATGAGTGGAGGGATATGCAAGTTAAGGTATATCACAGGAGGAGGAAAGGAGAGAGGGGGAAGGTATGTCAAAAGAGGAGAAAAGGAAGAAAGGCAGATCAAAGGAGGAAGAACGGATACAGACTGGTGAGGACACTGGAAAAGCTAGGAAAGTTATTTGTAAGCACAGACTAAAGCTTCAGTTTATGTTTACTTTTGATTTTTATTTTTCCTCTGAGTCTACAGAGTACATTCTCACTTTGATGCTTTAATTCATGATAAGTAGGCATTTGTTTTGTTTACAGGAAATCCTGCCTGGTATTGTAGAGTGAAGACCACCACTGTGAAAAGAGGACTCAATGGTTCCTCAGAAATGGTAAATTGTACTAATAAAGAGGAACTCTCCCAATGAAATAAGTTTAGGAGGCTCATGGAGGTGGGTATACCACCTCCCAGGCTTCAGAAAATAAATACGAACATACAGGTGTTGGCAGTTGTGACTTCTGAGAATTAAGCCTACTTGCATTGGTCTTTTGTTTGCTAAGTAGACATCAATACTGCCTCACAGCTGTGGTCAACATCTTTCCCCAGACATGGCACACACAGACATATGTGTTTATATAAAGAATAGCCTAGAACACCTTAGCCTGGAACCAGGACTACTGCTAAAGAAGATAAAACACAGATATGTGAAACCACATTCACTATGGGAAAGGTAAACAGTTCCCTCTCTCTTCCAGCACTAAAACTAGATGCCATTAAATGAAATTTCATAAAATGTGTCCCAAACAGCCAAAGGGAGGCAATTCTTCATATAATGTGCAATAAGCTGTGCTCTTTTCACCCTGGGCAACTGTGAATGCTAAAATTTTACATGAGTTCAGAAAGTGACTGAACACAGGAAAGAAAAAACTTCTAAGACAATGCTTCTCAATCAAATGATGTTACCCTCCCAGCCTCCAGCAAGCACTTGTATTTTTCTCATATCCTTGTTATTTACCATTTTCAGCATGACAATGTAGAGCTAGACAGACCTTTTGTCAGAGTAATTAGAGTGACTCTCAGATTCCTAAACTAGAAAAACAAATGTTTTAATTACTGCTCCCTGTCACAGGGAGCCGTCACCGATTCTTTTGTTACATTGGAAAGTCACGCTATAATGCAATTAATGACTTACTATCTGAAAGAATGCTTTAATACATTAATAAAGAGGGCATTTTCAGATGTTAAATAATATTTAAACATGCAGTCCCACCAATTGATTCAGGTAAAGGATTGTAACTTTTTCATATTTTAACTATTTATTAGGAATTACAGAACTATGCAAGCTGTAAAGGGAACCTCCTTTACTTACTTAATCCCATCTCCTGCTCATAGTGTGTCTAGTAAAAGCAGGTTGAACAAAATCTTCTACAGTCACATTTTTAACAGACCCAGGGATGGAGCATTCCACTCTCATGTAAGGGAAAGGGGGGAAAAAAAATAAATCTTATGCCCTAGTTTGTGCCCACTGCCTTTTGCCCTTCAAACACAAACCACCATGACTCTGGCTTTGTCTTCATTGTTGGCAATATAGAAAATAGACATCTAACACCAAAAAACAGACAGCATCTTCCACAGGTCTTGTGTATGGTGCCAACCTGAAGTGAAGGTAAAGCCAGCTGATGAATACAGAAAGAGCAGTTTCCCTTGGTTTACAGCTATGATAGGAAACTTCAGCTAGTTTTCAATTTCTTTTTTTTTTTTTTTTTTTTTTTTTGAGATCCAGACTTGATACTGAAATCTTTTTAGAAAGGAACATATAGCACCTGAAGTCTAGAGTCCTTATTTAAAAACTGATCTGATTAACTTATAAACAACCCCGATGAAACAGTTATGAAAAGTTATACAAAATTAATCTATACACACTGTATTGCCTATCAGATAGAAACACCATCTTGTTTACAGCTCCATGAGTGTCCTACTCTGTCATTTCATTTAAAAGACAACACTCCAAGTAGAGGCATGGGTAAATTTATGTCAGTCCTTACACCTTTCTAAGTGCCTTATTTACAGAAATCAACATCACATTCACATTTTCTTGTGTTTTTTCTCCTTTATAAATAGTTAAAAGGCAGTAGAAAACCACAGCCTCAATGTTATTAACAAATACTGTTTATTAAGAGGATTAAGGGATGGGTTTCCCAGTAAATCTAGATTACATGTCTCAAAATGCCACCCTTTCTTCCTTTCTGAAAAGAGCAAAGATCTTTAAAGATACCTCTAAATTCTCTCATCAGTACTGACATTCACCATTGCCAGGAGCTCTTTTCTGACTTGGCTCAGAAGCCAAATTATAAACACATTTCATTCCTTCTCTTTGGTATTGCAGAACATCTGCTTGTTTGCTTTATGCCCCTTTAGTTTTTCATACTTCTCAGTCCGTAATGACATTATGAGCACCTACCTCCCTCAGACACTTGGAGGTCTTGGTGAGAATGCTCTGTTTATTTATCTTCAGTTTTGTATTTCTTTGATCTATCTTGTTTGTGAAAGCAGATTTTCTTTTGTGTGACACAGCGTTCCCATGAACTCAGACATTTTCAGTTCAACATGATGAAGCATTACATATTGCTTATGTGTTTGTACCTTGCATACAAGCAAAACTGAAATACCAGTCTAAAAGAACATTTTCCTTCCTTTCCAAATATGAAATTTTCCTGAAATGGATTTCTCAACAGTTAATTATAATCATAATTACAGCTGCAGGATGGGTTAGGATGCTCTTACTCTAAGGCACAGAAAAAATTATCAGTATGAATGGATCTTGGAGACAAACTTGTCATGTGCTTCCTTTTACCTTTTTCCCCATAAACTTTTGTTAGTGGCATAATAAAAAGAGCATCTGAAGCCATTTGATTTTGTTTGCTATTTTTTCTTCTCCCAAAATTGTGTTTAATGTGCTGTTTTTATGTGTATAATGACAAATAAAGTGCAAAGTGAGGGGATGTGAATGACAGCAAATATTCTGGGCTGCTGAGAGTACCAGAGCACCAGGACTAAGTTGTAGTTGTCGAAGTCTCCACTTCTTACAGGAAGAGAGAGAAGACAGTAGGCTACTAAGCACAAGGTATACAGTGAGCACACAAGCTTGGACATTTACGACTATTTTGTTGGAAGAGAAGCTAAAACTGTATGTAAGTGTCAGAGTAACGTTTTGCATATCCAGAGAGAAAAAGGACATGTGGCTTTCCAGTAGCTTGGAAATAAGCACAGCTCCTTTTAACTGGGTAAACAGACTTATGGAAGGTTTACTGCTGGTGAATTTGTCTTGGAAATATTTGTAAAGCTTTGTTTCCAACATCTACACTCAAAGTCAACAGAAAGTAAGAGAATTCACCAGACTGCTACATCCCACATAGTTCTATCAAAACGTAATCAGCTGTGAGACTAATGAGGCCTTTTATTCAACAGAGTCTCAGGCTCAACTTTTGACCTTGTTGCCCAGAACAAGTTTCCTCTTCAAACAACTGTCATTATATGATGAGAAATTTGGTACCAAAATGTGTTGGGCTGTACATTCTACTAACAGTTAGGATTTTTAAAGTGATAGCAGCATGTCACAGCTGTAGCTCCCTGTTCTCCTCCTTCATTTCTAACTATGACCACTGAGTGCCTCTCAGCTTTAGGGCTTGGATGCACACCCATCCTGTGCTTGGGCAAAAGCCCACTACATAATACTTCTCCCTCCTATGCCCTCATTTCCACTGAAAGGGGACCAGGAGAAAACAGCACCATAGTCTCAAAGATCTGTAGTTTGCACATAGAGGACACAGGTATCCCATGAAGTACATTCAAGCTTCAGGCTAACAATCCTTGTTCAAAAGCATCTCCTGCCTTTACCGCACAAGGGTTGTATCCTGTAGGTCTCCTGATTATTCTGTTTACCAAGTTATGGCAGCCCATATGCTAAAAGAACCCACTGACTAGATTCAAGTAGTTGCAACTTCTCCACTTGGATGTTTCTTCTGCTGACCAACATAGAAGGATAGTATCATCAACAGGCAAAGCAACAGCCAGAGTCCTCCCTCCACTACCACATCGTACACCAGAGATCCAAAGCACCAGACAACTGTAGGGAGGAACAAGTCAATAAGCTCACTCACCATGAAAGAGGTGAAGAAGGGAGCAAGCTGGCTGAAGTAACATACCATGGGAGATGAAACCAACCAGACAAGGAGTCCAATTACATAGAATTTTGCCAAAGAGAAATTCATGAGTCCATTGTGCCATCCCAGAAGCTCCACTTCCTTCAGAGTCAGGGAACCCTTTCAACAACCAGAACCCTCACACAACTCATGCACTATACAAACAAACCTCACAACCCCACTGCAAGCAGAATCGGTTCTTGCCCCACCTCCAAGTTAATGTGGAAGGTGGGGGCACCTGATGGTGATCTCCTAATCAGTTCCCACCCAAGGCTGGCCAGACCCTGGGTGAGAAGCAGTCAGGAGGGTCTTTCTTGCCTGGTTGTGGACATCATCCATATGCCAACCCTCATTCAGGGCTGGGGGTTTAACCCCAGCACTTCAGTGCTGTAACTAAAACAATGGAGACTGAATGAAGACTCCTATGGATTTAGCCATAACAGTCAAAAGCAAAGCATAAACAAAAGCCAAGTCTTTTAATCCTCAAAGGAGGGGGAAAGGGAATTTCCTTTCTCAATCAGTGGATAAGAAGATAGAAGTTTTAATAAGAGTAGGGTCTAACACCCAGAAATCTCCTCTTCCAGAAGGGGGTGTGATGCAGACAGTCTGCCTTGTTTCCTTTGTTCCCCACAGTGTCATGTTCCCAGAAGAGCATTCAAAGGAAAAACAGATTCAGTCCTCATCCATGCCAGCAGATAGGCTGCTTTCCTGAATACATAAGAAACAATTTGACTTTTTCAGAGAAAGTTATTTTATCTTTGTCTTCTGCCTTCTGGGAGATGTTTGAACTCTTGTGGCACCCTGTAGGAAATGGTTATGGGCATCACCATTTTTTTCTTCAAAGGAAGGCTGCCTTTGAAGGTTTACGCACACTCTGGATCCCATGCATTTGGAGACACATTCACAGTCATCAAATGCACACACAAGGGAACCCTTCCATGCACACTCAAAGCAAGGAGACATGCTGTCCACGAACACACAGCTGTTCTGTACCTCTGCACCAAGTCTGAAGAATATGCCAGTGCACACTCTTGCTATGCAGAGGCAGAGACAGGACTCGGGACAAAGGCCTGTGCTGTAAAGCATGAGTGCTACCTTTCTCTAGGCCTAAATCCATTACAAGCAGCTGGAACAAATATTTTCAGACAAACACTAAGTTTACTGGTTCCTGGTTCCTCTGGACTGCAACACTTCAGATACCATGTTTCACCATACAGGCTCTACATATGCTGTTGCAGAGAGCCTTGTCTGATCTAAGACTGAAGTTTATATCAAAGAAATACATTTGGAATACACAACTAAATCACCAGATAAGAATAAAAAAAAGTGACACAATTGGAAGTAAGGCAGAAATGCTGAAGAAAGAGCACGAAGAGAGCCAGTCATAGCAACAAACAAAAGGAAATGGATTTTAGGGACAAATGAAAAATGCAAAGCAAGAAATATTTCCAAGTAAACAATAGAACGAAGGGATAACTCAGACTAAGACAGAAGGAGTTTTTCAGAGGGAAAATAAAGTTAGTTTTGAATAATGTCTTCAACGAGCAAAGGTAAATAGAATCATAGAATCATAGAATCATAGAATCATAGAATCATAGAATCATAGAATCATAGAATCATAGGGGTTGGAAGGGACCTCAAAAGATCATCTAGTCCAACCCCCCTGCCAGAGCAGGACCACCTAGAGTACATCACACAGGAAGGCGTCCAGCCGGGTTTTGAATGTCTCCAGTGAAGGAGACTCCACACCCTCTCTGGGCAGCCTGTTCCAGCGCTCCGTCACCCTCACAGTAAAAAAATTTTTCCTGATATTCACCTTAAACCTCCTATGCTCCAATTTGCACCCATTACCCCTTGTCCTATCATAGGTCAACACTGAAAAAAGCTTAATCCCATCTTCCTGACACTCACCCTTTACATATTTGTAAACATTGATGAGATCACCCCTCAGTCGCCTTTTCTCCAGGCTAAAGAGACCCAGCTCCCTCAGCCTGGTAATACCTGGTAACACAATTTAGTCTGGAAAGACTGAAAAAGATAGGTCAACCAATTGGCTTTCCACAAAACAAGAATTTCAGATGAATAAGGAGACTAGGCTTCTGATTACACAGTAACCTTTGCTGTCATTTAATCATATTGTCTCATTCTATCTGGCTGTTTTCCATTGAGATAGATACACACTTCAGTCTTCAAAATCCTTTACAAGAAAACAAAGACAGCCTTCCAGGTTAAACGCTAAGAAATGCATATACATCATGGACTGTTTCTCTGTGTCTATAGCTTACCTACTTACTAAAAGCAAAGTGGAATATCTGTCATATAACGTTGGACATATTTTTATTTCATATATTATTGCAGTGCATATATTGCACTGATATTGGACATAAATTGTAACATCAGCTTTAATTTAGACTTCAGACAATAGGACAGCCCTTCAGAGTCAACACTCTGATCTGACTATGCTCTGAATCCACCATTTCTCCTTTTTCACCCAAAGTATTTTCATCATTTCTTAATACATTTGAGGGCTGTTTTTCATTTTCCAGATAAGCAGATGGTGTTGGAATTGACAGAATAGAAATATTTTCTGCACTGTTACACACACAAAAATGCGCAGTCTTTGAAGCAGCTGACCATTGTCTTTGAGACACTGAAACTAAAGGTTAAAGTTATCCTTCAGGTCCTTCACAGTTATAAAAGGAGCATCTCAATGGTTTTGAACTTCAGCTGAGTTTGGAACAGACAACCTTTTGAAACAAAAAAGATAAAGCAAGTCAGAATGCTTGGATATAACACTAAAGTGCTTAAAGTAATTGGTGCACAAAAACTGAGATGCTGAATACCAGGAGAAGAATTCTCAAGATCTTAGACCACCCACTTCCCCATTTTTAACACAGACCTTGATAAAAGAAGAAAATTGGAAATTTACAAGTCAGAGCACACATTCATTACTAATAGGGCTCCCCCTGACATTCCTGGTCAGCACTTGGAAGCCACCAGGCACTTGTTCATGTCTTCATCATCACACAGCATGTACTGTTCTTGTACGAATTGATACTTATATGGCAGAGAGAAATGTTTAAGAATGAATTCTGACCAGATAAATGAGAGAAAACACGGTACTTGACAGTCCTGCTCTCCCCTTTCAGCCATGGATAACATGGTTCCTCAAGGGAAACAAAGACAGAGCAGAAAATGGACAGAGCAATACACACTACAGCCTAACAGATAACAGAAAACAGTTGTGTTTGGGAGATAAAGAATGATTTTGAAATAGATTTGAAAAAGAGAAGTCACACAAGAAGCAAAGAAAGACCAAGAAAGATGCCAGGTGACGGACAAATACCTCTGTGCAAAGGAAAGCAAAATTAATGAAAAGTCTATTTGTAATAACAAGGCTGTATTTCAACCCTGAGATCCTGCAATTTTTGTTCTGTGACTCTGCTCATAGATGCAACCTTTTTTTTCCTTGTGTGGCAGTCAAGAAGGCAATTTCCATTCCATAATAAGATTAGAAAAGGTACGGATCCCAGAAGACATAATGTGATCTGGATTCAAAACAGTGACTGCTTAAGCAAATGAGACAAACATGGAGGTAACCCAGGATATGGATAATGGTCAGCTCCTGCAAAATTGTAATATTTTCAAGATGTAGAACTTAATCTTCAATTAATTACTTATTAGGAATGTTTCATTCCAGGGATAAGGAGCTTTATTTACAAGCACACAGTGCAAAGTTTATTCAACTCCCCCATGTAATTGTGAATGAATTGGGAAATGGTTCTGTTTGTACTAAATGTCAGATCTGCACAGTTTTAAATAAGTACAAGCTGATCAATGGGACAGCTGCTGCAATATTTTTGTCTTTGCTCTCTCAAGGCTGCTGAGTTACTGGTATGGTTTCAGTACAGTGTTTTATTCAGGGATAGTTACAAGTGCTTCTCTCTTCATGTTCTAAACTAAACTTTAATTTTGGTCTCAGTGCTGTTAACATGAAATGGAATCTGGGATGAAACAATTGAGTTTCCACAAAGGGATTTAAACTGTTGCAATCATCATTTCAAGGAAATACCTTCTGTTTCCAGCTGAAAGAGGGCCTATATTTGTAGGCAGCTGACTGCCAGAAAGGGAGCCAAAACCAGGCACTCTTTTCTAAAAGCAAATGCATCTTCCTAATGAAGTCAAATGAGTCTAAATTCCAAGCCCTAGATCCTTTTGGATCCTCCTTATCTAATGAGACAGAAGACACTGGTGGGACTTAGACTATAGGCAAGCAGCAGCTGGAATGGCATATGAAAAGGTGCCATTTTTAAAGGCTAGGGACCTTCTCAGAGAACAGACCTTGCCTTTTTTATTAGTAGTAGTAGAGGAGTCACACCCTATAACCACCTGGAAGTGTCTGAGCTTGCACAAGTGGGGTGCTGTTCCTACCTGATCTCCAAAGCCCCATAGACTGTCTAACCTGCAGCATTCATACTTAGAAAACCATGGCATAAGACACAAAGGATTGTGGATTCAAAGGTTACCTCCCCAGATAAACACAAAAGGTAAAGTACATCATACAAATATGTTTTACATAGAATTTCTGAAAAGCTATTCTTTACTTAAGAGAGATGGTAAAGAGTACATAGTGAAACAGAAGCTAAACACACCTCTGATTATTTTGCCCCTCTCTTCTCTACCCACCGTGGAAACACTTCCCCCGATGAAGCCTGCAGCCTCTCCATCAGCTCTGTTATTCTCCTGCTGGTCCATACTATGGATTTAATAAAGGAGGAGGAGGAGGCTTTTTTGTAACCTTGTCAGGTGACTGCTTAATCATCTTCCTGAAGTCATCAAGGCCTTCTCATCGAATGATAGATTGCTGTGTTTCTAGCAGTCAGACCTTGACTAACTGCTTTGCCTTGGCCAACACTTATCATAGTTTAAGGATGTTCTGCTTATTTATCAAACCTATATGACCTAGAGTGTCATCCTATCTATTCTATCAGCCTTTCAGTGTCTGTGAGTACTTGGTGTGGTGTACATTTGGAAGTTGCTTGCTGCATATCCATTCATGGATGAAGCTTGCTTACTATACTCTACAGATCTCACTTTGCAGACCAACGTATAATAAAAAGCACCAGTGTTTCTGGGAAAACTTAGACTCTGTTTTTTGCATATGAAAACTGCTGCATAGACACGAAGGCCTGGTCGGACCATCTCAGTCTGTCCCTAAACAGGCCTTCTGGAATTTGAGGAAGGACATGAAACCTATCTCAAGTTTCCTGCAGAGCAGACATTCAGTGGTCTTAGGATATTTGGACTAGTCACTGTTAGAATTAACCCAGTGAAATCCAGAGACTTTTAACAGGGATTATTCACCATATGCCACTGGTTCCCAAATTACTTTTCCTTCTGGTCCCTCTCCCAAATGGGTTATACCATCCCTGTTTCTCACAAATCGTACACTGTATATTGGAAACTACCCATTGTTTTATTTGAGATATAGAATCAT
>NW_008613151.1:0-6784 GCF_000691845.1 Merops nubicus | reverse complement strand
ATAGTGGCTTGGGAATAATGAGCTGGATTCAACTTAAACCTGCAGAAATTCAAGCCAGCTTAGCCTGGGAGTGTGTAGTGGTATAGCTGGAGTACTGGAAATACCTTCCTCTCTGTGACACTTCAGTAAGAGTGCAAAGTATGTGGAGCTGTAAGATCAAGAGATGGCACTAGAGCAAGCCTGGTTGTAGCTGTCATGGGAGAAGAGGTGCCTTCATCCTAAACTCTGCTTCCAGGCTTTGCATTCATTTTACACAAAATGGTCATTGAATAGTGTCCTAGAAGCTTACCATCAAACCTGCTAGCTTGAAAGATGATCCAAGGAACTTTCATCTGCCCTCTACCATCTGCAGGAATGGTGGGGACTGGCTGTAGCCTGCAGGACTTTTTGATGAGTAGGAAAGCTTTTAAAGTAATGTAGGAATATAAAAGTCTGTCCTCATTCCTTGGGAGACTAATTAGTCTGGCTAAGCAGGTATAAGTGACTTGGCATAAGGGGTGTTGAATTCTTAAGTAATCAGAGTTAAGTCTCAAAGACTTTTAACCTAGAGGGATTTTTTTCCTTCACAACTTGTATCTTTGCAGAGTCTACCAGGAAAGTAAATGAAAGCTCTGATTCCAGAATGGCTGGTTTGTGTTTGTTTTTTCCCTAGTTCATAGTTTTATAATAGGACAACATGGGAATAGCAAAATCATACTGGATGTCTGTAGCTGTACCAGAGGCTTATAGTGCTTTGTTAATGCATTTTCTACAAAATGTGAAGTCTTTTCTGCCTGAGTTGTCTTATACTGAGAGCACTACACTACAGATTTCAACCCACAGCAGCTGTACAACAACATCTGCCTCGGAGGGGCAAAGGAATGAAAGCAGTGAGTTGGGTGGGCTGGAGGTGGCTTTGGAGAACACTTCTGAGAGGGAGTGGTAACAGCAGCTCCCCAAGTTCAACCCAATATCATCTCTAGAATTTGCTCCTGAGTCAGTGTCATCAAGCTGACTTTATCACTCCTTGAACTTTATTTGCTATCTCTTCATTTCAAGTGCTGTAACTGGTGTCTCTGTTTATGAGCAGACAGTAAATCTGTGTTAGAAGTGTTTGTAGAGAGTCTCATTGGCCAGATGATGTCAAGGAAAAACTTTTAAAAAACCCTGTAACATGACTGACTGTCAGGCTGTGTGACTTTTAACACACTACCTACTTATTTTCACCAGGCTACTATAAGTACTGGCTAAGAGAGGCAGTTGTGCTTTAAAAATGCTGTACCAGCTTATCCTCAGCTTAATCTTTATGTCTATGTTTGATGCCAAGTACTTTTTTCAGATGCAAAATGTGATTAACTTGTGGGAATTCTGAAAGTACCATTCACCTCTAGTGGATTCTTTCCATCTGTCTTTGTTTTGGAAAGAAATATCAATTTCTTGATTCTTCTTGATCTAATTCTTCTTTATTATTATTTCAAAAGTTAAATGTACTCAGTCTGGTTGGGATAGAGTTAAGACCAGTACACTAAAGCACTATAACTCTGTGATTTTTTTTTTTTAAACAACATGAAATACAATTTCAAATGAAGCTTATTAGTTTGCAATATATATATTTCTAGCATGGAAAAGTGGTAATCTTAAGCTTTCCTGGTCTTAATTCTTCTATCCAGTCTTCCTATAGCACTAAGACACAAAATACCCTAAAACACATTACTTATGACTTGTTCATGTAATGGAAAGGAATGCTTGGCTGAATCCTGCTTTCTGCTCTGCTGTCACTTGACACTCATCAGAGCTGAAGTGATCACTGCCTTCATAGGCCTCTTGCCTCTGTGGCTTTTCTTATTGTCACCAGATTCCATGTAACTCTACAGCCTTGGCTACTGAGGGCTTCTATTGGTATAGTTATGAGGATTATAATTTTGTATCCAGGCATTACCTCTTTTTTTCCCAAATTTTAGCTGCTGGTAAAGCTGTGAAAGGGCCACTGGTTGTCAAAATGAGATGGTTTTAATTCCAGGTCTAACACTTTTTAAAAGTAAAACATCAGACTGTACAGAAGTTTGGGGTTTTATTCACTTGTGTCTCACCTGGGCATTTCCTTGTAACTATTTGTTTCTACAATTAGTATCCTGTTTATTATAATAGTAGAAAAAAAAGGGTTGTTGATTTATAAAAGAAAAAAAAAGAGAATGCTGTCCCCATTTGCAGATCTGTGGTTTTTCCCAGTTTCATATAAGCAATAACACTGTATATACAAATTCTAAGGGAACTGCTGCTTCTTTTTCTGGTTTTTTTTTTTGGTTGGAGTTTTTTTGTTTGTGTCTTTTGGCTTGTTTCTTTTTTCCCAGTAGGCATTTTATCAGCAGTACTAAAATGTGGACAAAAATGTGGGTTTACAAAGTTAAAAAAGATTGGTGTTTGTTAGTTCCAAGGCTGTGATGTATCATCTGAGATGCAGCCACTAGAGGGGGTCTGAACCACCCTCTGTGTAAATGAGGCTTACACTAAGTGGCAAAACCCATCCTCAAGTTTACATGATTGCTGGAATGTTGTGGAAATATGCTTTCTGAAGGTATCTAATCCCATAATATTAAGGGAGGCTGTTTTGAAGGGTAAATTATTCAGAAATATAAATACAGTTTAACCATTTTAGTAACTTTCCTTTGCAGGTGATCTTGTGAATTAGTGTACCATCAATGATGGCAGAACATCCACCATTATTGGACACCACTTCGATTGTAAGTAGTGAAATCCCTCTTCTACCTTCCCCTATTGTTAGTGGGGATGGAGCACAACAGGTAAGGAAACCTTTTTTTTATTTTCCTTCTTCCAACAGTATCTTTGACATATTGACACTGTAAAAGGTAATCCCTCACCTGGGATATTTCTTGCAGCTTTGGTCGTGCATGTGTTTTAGAGGTTGAGATGAAGGTAGAGCTGGTGCAGAGAAGAGACCTGTAAGGAGTATGAAACAGAAAACCTGGCTTGTGAAAAAACAACTTCATAGAAGGACAGGGCCAAAGAGCTGCCAAATTGCCTAGCCATGCTGGAGTCTTAATTTGGAATATGTTTCCATTGCCACATGGCCTTGGCAAGGTTAATCAACCTTCCCTGGTGGTAGAGCTTACTAGCTCAGGCACAGCACATGCAGACAGCTCTGTGGCCTCCAGACTGACACTTGCTCACAAATGGCTATCTTGTATGTTAGTGTCTGCTGTGATACTTCAGTTCTTTTTTAATTTTTTTTATTTTTTGTACACAAAACAAGTCAAGGTGATAGAAAAATACAATTTCAGAAACTTAAAGGTCAGGTGCAGTGGGGAAGAAGCACTGGCAAAGCCATATGCATTCTCCTTATCTTTCACCTAGGAAGAATGTTTTAACTGCCAGATAAGCAGTTCTGAAGCAGCTTCCAGTGGGAGAAAAGGATAAAAACTAAATGGCTTGAAGTGTCTGAATGGACTGAGAGAGCACTGCATGCAATAGCAAGAGACCTAGGGAAGTTCTCTGTAGTCTGCCACTCCCATGTTTGATTTTCATGCAGAAGAAATATTTATCCTAAAGAGGAATTAATTTGTAGGGTAATAACACAAACAAGAGCTCTAAAGTGAGACAGGAGAATGGATTGCAACAGTTAATGAGATAAGATTAGGGCTGTGAACTTCACAATGTAGGGGAAGCTTAAATACAGACAAAAAGCTGATAAATAATTTTTTATGTAGGGGAAGCTTAAATACAGACAAAGAGCTGATAAATAATTTTTTTTAATGTTTGGACAGAACATTCCAGAAAAAAGGAAAAAGCAATATACAAACTTCCTTTCTCTTCCAACTCTTCTTTCAAACCCTGAGGTTTAGAAGTAGTAATCTGTAACATGCAAGAGCAGGACTATTATTGTTTCCTTACATGTTCTCCCTTGAAAAGTTTTAAAGCCTTGGATACAAAAAAAAGGCAACAAAAAAAAACCCAACCAACCAACAACAACAACAAAAAAAACCACAAAAAACCCCCAAACAAAAACTAAACAAAAAAAAAACCCATGCCTATGCAAAGTTAAACAGACCCCCAGCATATTTATTCTTTACCCAGCTGTGGATATTCTTTATTTACTCTGTTTGAAAATTCCAGTAGATGTATCACAAACCCCTTGAGGTTGGAAGGGACCTCTGGAGATGACAGAGCCTGGCTTTCTCCCACTCAAAGCAGTGTCAACTAGAGCAGGTCACCCAGGACCTTGTCCAGTTGACTTTTGTGTATCTCCAAGCACAAGGGATTCCACACCCTCTCTGACAGTCTGTTCCCCAATATTCAGCACATCCTCCCAGTGAAAAAGTCTTACATTTGAGTGGAATTTCTGTATTTCAGTGTGAGCCAAGGACTTTTGTCCTTTCACTGGGCACTGCTGAGAAGAGTCTGGCTTGGTTTTGTTTATTCCCTCCACCTTCAGGTATTCATACACACTAAGATCTCCCCTGGTCCATCTCTTTTCCAGGCTGGACAGTCCCAGCTCTCTCAGCCTCTCCTCACAAGTTAGGTGCTGCAGTACCCTCATAACCTTTGTAACCCTCTGCTGGACTCTCTCTAGTATGTCCATGTCCTTCATGTACTGGGGAGCCCAGGACTGGACCTAAACTCCAGATGCTGTCACCAGTGCTGGGTGGATCACCTCCCTTGAGCTGCTGGCAGTTCTCTTCCTGGTACAACCCAGGATGCTGGGTTGGCCTTTTTTGACTTGAGAATGCCTTGCTGACTCACATTCAACTTGTTGTCCACCATTCTTTTTCTGAAAAGCTGCTTTCCAGCCAGTCAGACCACAGTGTGTACTGGTGCCTTGGGTACAGAACTTCATAGTTCCCTGTGTTGAACTTCATGAGATTACTGCTGGCCCACTTCTTCTGCTTCTCAAGGTCCCTCTGGATGGCAGTGGAGCCATCTGGTTAATCAGCCACTCCTCACAGCTTTGTATCACTTGTAAACTGGTTGATGGTGGACTCTGTCCCATCATCTAGGTCTTTAAAGAAGATAGTAAACATTTTCTGCCCCAGTATCAACTACTGAGGCAGATGACTAGTGAACAGCCACCTGCTGGACTTTGTTCTGTTGGTCACAACCCTTTGAGACTGGAGGTTCAGCTGGTTTTCAGTCCACCTCTGCCTACACTCCATCTGTATCTATCAGTTTCTGTGTGAGGGTGTTATGCAGGACAGTGTCAAAAGCCTTGCTAAATTCATGCTAAGCAGTACCTGCTGCTCTCCCCTCATTGACCAAGCTGGTAATTTCACTGCAGAAGGCCATCCAGGTTTGTCAGGCATGATTTCCCCTTTGTGAATCCACACTGACTGTTCCAAATCATCTTTTTATCTTTAATGTGTTTGGAAATGGCCTCTAGGAAGATTTGCTCGTGCATCTTCGCAGAGCTGAAGGTGATGTTGACCAACCTGTAGCTCCCTGGATCCTCCTCCTCGCCCTTTCTTGAAGATTGCAGTGACATTTGCTTTCTTCTAGTCCTTGGGAACCTCCCCAGTCACCATGACCTTTCAAAGATAGTTGAGACTGAGTTACTTGTTCTGCCTTCCCCAAAAATGAGACTCAAGCTGTGCTGTGAAGCTTATTCTGTAGCGGTGCAAAATTTTGAGTCGGATATGAGCTTAAATGTTCTTTTGGGGATACTTTTTCATTAAAATGTCTCTTTCTCTCACCCAGCAAGATTAAAACTGGAAAACAAGCAAAGAATTTCTTCAAAGAAATGAGTTTCTTGAGGTTTCTATTAACCTTCTTAAGGGAAAAACATCATTTATGCTATTGGTGTCCTCTTTTATTTAAAATGTCTTATTTTTAACAACTTATTAAGAATACTGTCTAAAATAGAACTGGTAGTGGTAGCATTTATTGTAAAAGAGAAAATCCCAGAACCTTCAGAAAGCACTGGGCAGATTTTTCAGTCATCACTAAGCTCAGTTTTTCTTCATGGTTTTGCCTTCATGATGGAGCTGCAGATTTTTCTGGGAGGCTCCTGTTGGCTTAGCTACAGTACACACATTCTGTAGGGGTTACTTCCTTAACATGAAACCTACTTCTCCAGTTTCTCTCATCACAGTATCATGATATTGGATTGCATAGTCTACAATATAATCTGTAGGACTGACAGAATTTGTCTGTTCCTGCAATCAGAATTCAGAACTGGGTTTTTTCTGTGTAAATAAATGTATATATTGTGTCTTCATTGTATGTATGGTTATTAATAATATAAATAATTCACTTATTCTAATTAGCTTTAGTTAGCCCTGACTGAAAAGATACTGAAAACCTAGCTGAAAATTCTTTAAGTATTTTTGTGTATATGTTGGTATTTCCTATGTTAGCCTAGTTAACTGTATCCTAAACTTGACAATTTTTCTTCAGGTGTGGAACATCTGAGGATTTTTTAAATCAATTTCCCCATCCTTACATCTTACCAGAATTAACCATTAGAATTACTGTAACTTAAGTTGTATGTGCTGCATAACTGAGTTCCCAAATGAATATAGACCACTCAATACTTTTCTGGAACAGTTCATATCTCCAAGATAATAGATTTCAAATACTTTAAGTTCTGCTAGCAGTTTAAATGTGAAATAGCAGTGCAAATATTTGAACATGTTAAGATGAAAGGTCATATGCTTCAAATAGTAGAAGTATCTGATATGCTTCAAATAGAGGAAGTATCTGATCAGGTTAAAGCTGTAACTTTCCACCATGTTTTAAAACAATCCACAGAGTTAAAAGGAATGAGTGTTCAGGCAGAAAACATGGGGAGCTGAAA
>NW_008613150.1:0-254 GCF_000691845.1 Merops nubicus | reverse complement strand
TACCGGGGCAGCCCACGCACGGGCTGCCAACTTATCCGCATGGGTATTCCCTTCTGCAATGAGCCCAGGCAAGTTAGTATGACTCCGAACGTGAAGAATATAAAATGGTGCAGTTCGGTGGCATAATGTATGCCATAAGGTTTTAAATAAATGAAACAATGCCTTAGCATTTACCTCTTTCAGAACAGCCTGATCTAACCAGCAAACAATATTGCAAACATATTGTGAATCAGATACAAGATTTAAATTCTCAG
>NW_008613149.1:0-13532 GCF_000691845.1 Merops nubicus | reverse complement strand
CACGCCTGTTCCGTGGCAGCGGGGAAGCCCAAGCCGTGTGCCCACCACCTCTGGAAACATCTGGAATGGCACCGGGCTGGGCACAAGCTGGAGCCTGAGCCGGCTGCCGGCACATCTCCCCCTCTGCCCCGCAGCTGGGCGGAGCGGCCAGGCCAGGGCCGAGGAGGGGGGGCCGCCTAGACAGACTGGCCTTTTTCTAAACCCTTCCTTACCGGTGCTCTCTGCAGAAACACAGCTCTTACCCCTACGGAGTGAGAAAATAGGTTGAATTTGACTTGTTAACATGAACATGGTGCTACGTAAAAGATTCTTTGCTGAATCAAACTGAAAACGTTTCTTCTTTACACACAAGAACTCTGGCCCAGCTGCTGTCACCACACGCAGACAACCCACAGAAAAGTCAGCGCTGCTGCAGGGTCACATCAAAGGGAACAATCTCATGGGACATTCCTTAAATTTGTGTTGCTTGCCAGTTAGAGGGGAAAAAAAATAAAACAGGCTAAAAGCATTTAACATGATGTCAGCCCAAAATTCAGCCTGGGAATCCCGCCTCTGCAATGAGCAGTGGTACTCAATGCTCAGCCCTGCTCAGGGTGTTTGTGCCCTTGGCCCTCTGCCTCCCAAGCCCCTGTCCCCTCTGCTGCCACTGCAGCGGGGCACCGGGGCTGGCAGCTGACAAAAGCCACCACCAGATCTGTGCCACCGGGCTCAGCGAGGGCTCGGCTGGCTGGGGACACCAGGGCTGGGAGACAGCACCACAGCAAGACCTCGGTGTGGAAGGGATGGAAACCACCACGTGGGAGAACATCCCCTTTTAATCCCGAAAGCCCTACGATCAGGAGAGACAGTGCAAACCCTGTGGAGCCAGCTGGGCTCTGCCATCATCCCCACGTCAGGGGACACGGGGTGACGCTGCCGGGGCTGGCAGTGATCCAGCAGGGTGGCAGAATTCACCCCAGCCCCTTGCCTCACGTCTCACAGCCCTTGCAAAGTGCCTGTGGGAAACCTTGCCGAGCCCCTCAGGATGTTAAAGCTGGCAGTGGGCAGATTCAGGCTGGATGTGAGGAAGAAGTTCTTCCCCAGGAGAGTGGTGAGACCCTGGCATGGGTTGCCCAGGGAGGTGGTTGAGGCCCCATCCCTGGGGGTCTTTAAGGCCAGGCTGGAGGAGGCTCTGGGCAGCCTGATCTAGTGGGAGGTGTCCCTGCTCATGGCAGAGGGGTTGGAACTGGGGGATCCTTGTGGTCCCTTCCAGCCCTGACAGATTCTGATCTGTTTTAGCAGAGGACTTTAGAGCCCTAAAGGCTCAATGGTTGGACTTGATGATGTTAAAGGTCTCTTCCAACCTAAAGGACTCTATGATGATTCTGTGATTCTATGTGGTTTCCACTCGCTGCCTGCAGAGTGGGAGTGGACCCGGGCTGGTCCAGCCTCCTGCTTCACCCGGCTGGTGCAGGAGCAGCACCGTCGAGGGGCTCAACGTGGTGCAGCCCACAGACCTTTTACCTGCTAAGAAAACCGAGGGAAGGCAGCTGGGTGAGCAGAACCCTACGGCCAGGACAGTGCTGAGCATCTTCGTGGTAGGAAAAGCTCTTCCCTGCAAGGACTGACTTTCAGTGCCCATCAGGCTTTGTGCACAAGGTGCTGCTGCGAGCACAGAGAAACCAGCAGCTCCTTTCAGGTGGAAAAAATTCCTTTCAAATTTCTCTGACAGCCATCGACAGGGAATAAATGTCACTTGGTCCCGAACGCAGCTGGATTTGAACTAACGATTGAGAGATGAAACAGCCTGTATCCTATTTCCAGTAAGTTTGCCTCCATCCATTAAACAGCACTTTGCAGATTGCTTTATTGGTTTTTCTTTTATGGCTTTAACTGTGACTCACACAGATAGTCCCTTTTAAAAGCTTCCAATCTGTGGCAATCAAACAGTGCCTCTTGGGGGGGGTGGCAAATGCTGCTCTGCAAGGGGAAGGGGGAAGGCAGAACGCTGCTGTATGCAGCAGGCAGAGCTACTGCTCAGATCCCCGCCTGTAATCAGCACTCGCCTGCAAGCCACGGATCAAATAACCCATCAAATGTTGCATCACACCAAGTCTGGGCACAGACAGAGCTTAACTCAGCCGTGAAGTTGCTGTTGCCGGTGGATAAACACTAGGAGAAATGATAGCACTTAATTGCTCATCATTTGACAGTTGCATTGGCTGTTCCTTGTTCCTGCTTTGTTCCTTGAAGCTCAGAAATAATTCCTCCCTGCCGGGGGCTCCGCTGCACACCCGGGATGATGGATGAGCCCAGGACTGAAGCTGCAGCTCAGGAGGGAGTGGGGCTGGTGCTGCACAGCTCAGGGGTTGCTGAGCTCCGACAGAAACAGAAGCGGCTCGAGGTGGCTGTGCCAGCTCTGTGCCCAGTGTTCCCTCAGCAGTGGCACAGCGTGTGCTTGTTCCCATGCTTTGAGTTCTAGCAGGGTCCCACGGCACAGCAGGGACTGCTGGTGGGAGTAGGAGGAAGGAGGAGCAGCCCTGAAAGGTGGTGCTCTTTAGGAGCCTACATTAAGCTTTACTTTTCATGTTATTTCCAAACATGAGCCACAACATAAAGCAAACTTCTTCTCCAGGCCCCTGCTATGGCAGCTGGACATCATCAGCTGGAGGGACCAAGCCTGCTGGCTGCATCCAGGCTCCCTCCACCATCAGGTTCAGGGCACATCAGGGCTCTGGGGCACACGGGGAGCCAGGAGCCACCCTGCACAGCCCCAGGCCACGTGGCCTGTCACAGCCCCAGCAGCAGCCACAGATTTTGCTGCCTTACACTCAGGTCAAGGCCTGAATGGTGAGCAGCATCTTTCCTACCACACCATGTTGCTAGTGAGCAAGTGAAGTCCCCATCAACACTGCCCTGACCTCTGCTAGCTGGAGATCTGGCACATTCAGAGGTAAAATGGGTCCTTTTTTCCCTCCCTGGACTTCCAATACAATGCTTTTCCTGACACCAACTGCCCTCCAAAATTCAGTTCCAGTTTGGTGTTTAAAAGCAAGGCAAAGCTCGCTAGTCCAGATATCTTGGCCCTCATCCAGGAGTATTTTACCTTAATTCCACCTTCTGAGTCCTAAAAATGCAAAGAATTTCCCTCTGGCTCTGCCCAGCTCACTCCCCCAGCCCGGAGCAAGGAGAGCTGCCCTCGCTGGCTTAGGCACGTTCTTGCCAGAACTGTTAAATATTATTCTTTTTCCTCGAATGCCTCAGCAGGGATTGCACAACCCGGCTTCTCTCTGGCTGCCTGACACCCAGGGAGGATCCCTCCTTTGCTGAGAGGCAGATGGAGGGCTGGGGCTTGTGACTTTCATTCTCATGCTCACTAAAGCCAGTTTTGAAAGCTGGGGGTGAGGGGGCTCAGCTGTTGCTTCTGCCTCGTAAAAAATCCCCCTCTGTTATAGAATGATATGTGTGGAGAGATCCATCCCAGCAGGGACTGAAGAATTTGGAGGAGGCTACCAGTCTGATAAAGCACAAAGAAACTCGGTTGGATTTCAGCTTGTCCTGCATTCTGGGAAATTCATTTGGCCTTTAGGTAGAAATAGCTCCAAAATCCCAAGCCCCACGTGTGCCTGTGCTGTCTCACAGCCCAGAGCAGGCTGGGCATCCTTCCTCCCCCAGCAGCCCCACTTAAGTGCTTAGTTGGCTCCCTGTCAGAGACGTGCTTATGTCAACCCTGTTATCTCTGCCTTTAGGAATATGAACAAACTGCCCTCTGGCCAGGGGAAGAAGGATGGACTTAACACCTTACTGACAAAACAAACTGCTGGGCACAGTCTGCCAGCCCTTGGCAGGTGCCTTGGCCAAAAGAAGACCACAGGGCAGCATCTCTCTTCACATCCAAGCCCCTGGGCTGCCCTGAATTTCTCTCAGGCTGAGGGATATTCCAGAAGCAGGGGATGGGAATCCCCCACTCCTGGCTGCACATCACAGCAGGATGGGGAGCAACAGGGGCAGCCAACACCCAGCACCACAAATGGCTCCCAGTGGTGTCTGCAAGTGCAGGCTGAGCCAAAAAAACCCAGCCTGGACATTCAAGGAAGACTTACGATCCCCAGAGGAGGAGAACATCCAAGGACTGTGTTCAAGAGCCTCTGAGTTTAGGGAAAAGAGGCCCCACAAGACATTAAGCTGATGACATTCCTCTGCAGCCCCTCACAGCAGGAAAATAAGATGTTTCTGCTGAATGGATGTTTCTGCACCCAGAGTCCTGCCTTGCACTCAGGGCAGTCTGTCTTCTGAGCAGCACAAACCTGTCAGCTGCGAACCCAGCGAGGACACTGTTTAACTTGGAAGGATGCTCGTGTGTCTCTCTGCATTTCCCAGAGGCACCCTCATTTTTATTGCTTCTCTCTGCTACTGAGATTATTTTTCTGGCCTGGCTACCTCTTGTGTTGGTCATGCTGGCACCGCAGAGTTTGCCCCAGAGGATGCTGGAGTAGATGTGGGGTGTGCACCCACGGGCTGGGGCACCACTGGGGATTTTCAATAGCCCCATAATTTGTGTCTCACAGCCAAAGCCAGCAAACCCTGGGAATCACTGCAGGACCAGAAAGGTGCCAACCTCAGCACTTGCCTGAAAAAGCCTCAGCTGCCAGTGTAGGGATCCACTTCATCTGCACACATGACCTGAAAGCATCAGTCCTCTAGCCCCAGCTTTGCCCTGGGTTCACAGACACTGAGCCTCCTGGGTCTCAGCAGGATCAGCCTGCCCTTCAAACCAGCTCTCACCCATCCCACACTGCAGCTGCATCTACCTGCTGGGAAACATGTTGGCCTGAAACTGTGAAACTGCTGTCCTGCAGGAGGGCAAAGCAGGACAGGTCAGCTCTGCTTACACATCAAGCACCCTTTGCACTGGCTCAGCCCACTGCTGCAGGCCAGGCCAGGGGTCTGGGCATGTTTTCTGAGCCAGACCCTCCCAGCTCAAACCACTGGGGTGCTGCCATCCCAAGAAACCCACCTCCCCACCAGCTCCAGCCCCAGCCCCTTAGTTCCCCAGTCCCAGCAGGGCCACACTCCATCATCAAGCAGGGATGGTTTTTCTGCTGCAAGCACCATGTCAGGAGGATTTATGCTGAGATTATCAAAGTCAGGAGAACATGAACTTTTCTTTAGGTAGCTACAACCCGACTGTAACCTGCCTGCAGCTCAGAGAGGAACAAGGCAGCTTCTGCTCTGACCCCATAAAGCAGCTTTTTGGGATAAATAGCTCCATATTCCCTTGTCTCTGTCTGATCCCATGTCTGCTGTGTTATAAATATGACAGCTGAGAACTGATCTTTCCACGTGCCTGGAGAACTAATCGTGGAGCTAGGAATATCTCTGAGCAATCCTCATCCCTGAGGCGTTTTAGGCATCAGATGTATTTGTTTCACAGGGAGATTTTTTCCCCAGTTGTAGGAGCCTCTGGAGGTGCAGAGTTTTTCCAGCTGGTAGGCAGTCCCAGCCATCCAATAAATAGAGAAGTAGCTGTTTTTCCAGGCACAGTGCAGGAGTGAACACTCCTCTCTTTTACATTTACAGGCACCATCCCATGTGCTTGGCTCGCAGACAGCTGCCTATGTGGCATGACAGACGTGCACAGGCCAAGGGCTCATCCCCAGCACAGGAACGTCTGAGAACAAGGCACTGGCTAATTCCTTATTTCCCTTCTTTAGGTTTCCCTAAAAAAGAATCATTTTTAAAATCCAATATCACAGGGACTGGTTTAGCTGGAGCTCTTACAAAGTCTCACCGACCTACTGCCACGCTGCTGCGGGCGCTGAGGTGCATGGCTCTAATTCCTTATTTCCCTTCTTTAGGTTTCCCTAAAAAAGAATCATTTTTAAAATCCAATATCACAAGGACTGGCTTAGCTTAGAAAGTCTCACTGACCTACTGCCATGGGCACTGAGGTGCGGTGCTCTCGGCTGTGCTGGCCGAGCTGCCCTGCATGGCTGGTCACAGGGCAGGGGGCAAAGCCTTGGGTTTCATCCCCCAGCCAGGAGAGATGCTCCTCAGAGCCCTGCTGCACCCACAGAGCCCACCCTCAGCAGGGTCACTCAGCACACCCACGGGTGTCTGCCTGGGGAGGCACCGCCCGTGGCACGTCAGCCCTTAGCAGAGAAGGGATAAGCTCTTGCCTGTGGGACTCGTCCTGTGAAGTTTAACTGCCTGAAAATGCCCAGGGTGAAGGTTAACCTTAAAACCTGGTTAAGGTTAACCAGGGTTTGCAGGGTTAAGTTCTGAGTTTGTAAAGCAGGAGCACGTATGGTACCCACTTAATGAACTAAATATCCATTAGCTTGTTTATAATGCCAGTGATACAAGAAATTATCTTCCTCTGTGTCTGGAAAACAATGCAAGGAGGTGAAAGAGCAGCTTCTTAAAAAATAATCAAAAAACCCAAACCCTAAGACCCACTGCCAAAACCACAGAGCTCTGCCTGCATCGGATCAAAGGCCTTCAGACCCTCTGCTTGGGACGGTGGCAGTGGGACACCAGTGAAGTCACCTCAGCCACACCCCCCGTGCCCAGCCAGCTGGCTGTGGTCCACGCAATGAGTTCCTCTGGAGCAGGACTGCCAGCCTGGCTGGTCTTGCCCAGCTTGGCTCTTCCCATCACAGCAGGTCTGGGAACAACAATATCTGTTGGCATCTCCCTCGTGCACAAAGCGCGGGCGTCCTGGAAGCAGTGACTGCACAAGGAGAGCCCACAGGGCCTGGCCCTTGTCCCTTCATTAGGTGACCAGCCTGTGAGGAGCTACAGAAGTGTAACAATTTTATAATTACATAAAGATCTGAAGCTTTTTTAGTGCTGCTAATAGAAAGCTCATTAGTGCTGCTAACGCAATCATAGATGGTGCAGCCCTTTTCTTTGAGTTCCTTACAAGTGCTGTCAAAATTCACACTCTTGGAGATGGGACAAGACAGAACTGAAATGCCATCCCCACCATGGTTTCTTGCTCCCCTGCCTTCTTGATGGTTGAGCTTAATTAACCAGCTAAAAGAAACTGAATTAAACCCTAACTGTCCCGGCCACAATCAGCCACAGTGTGGCTGCTGCTCTCAGGCTCATCAACAACAAGTGTCAGTTCAGTGATTGGAGTTTGACACCTTTCCTAGGGGGATATAAGGACAGTAATGTGATGCCCTAAAAAAATAAATAAAATCCCATTGCTTTTGGGGACAGGCTCATCTGCAGGATCCAGCATTCCACCCTGGCAGTAGTTTTCCCTGTTTGCAGTGGCTGAACAGCTCAGTCCAGGATGCTGCTCAAAAAACCCTGGTTTAGACCCATTTTTAATTCCCAAGGCTGTAGCTTCAGGTCTTGAGCAAGGCAGGTTGTGAAAGGGGTGAAGCCTGAGCCCTCAGGGCAAGGTTTGGGAGAACAGCAAACAGGGGGGAGGAGCGGTGCCTTCTGCAGAGCTCCCCCCTCTTATTTGGTTTCTATCAATCATTTATTTTTACAGTGGCCTTTCGACCTGGGCAGGCAGCACTTAATGCTTTCTCTGAGCTCACCAGATGCTGCTGGGTGTGCTACAGGGAGGGAAATAGCCCAAACTGGACAGAGAGGAGGCACCTGCCTTAAGATGGGAGCACTGAGACCCAAGCAGTGAACCTGAGGGCGTGAAGACATCTGAACTCTGCACCCATCAAAAAATGGCCTTTATGAAATGCTAAATTCATCATAGACAAGCTACAAAATCCAGACTTCCTTTGTCCCCATTCCCAGCTCCAACCACCAGATAATAATCCCCTCAACCATAAAACAGATGTTAAATTAAAAAAGCAGTACAGAGAAGAAAAAAATGGACCAAAGAAGCCCTGCTCCCTTCAGCAAAAAAGCTGGGGCACAAAAAAAACCCATCTCTTTTTGTTTTTCCTTAAGACAACCAAAATTGCACCAGCAGAGGCAAATAATGAACCCATCTTCCTGCAACAACACGTTTAAATCAATAAAAGAGAGCAGCTGTCAACACACCAGTTTTCCAGACTGTGGTGGAGAGAGAGGGAACAGAAATGGCAAAATCAGGATTCTCTTGGCCCATCCTGCTTCCAACCCGCCCGTGTGGCTTCCCCACTATCTCCATGGACTTGCACCCCACCAGAGGATCCACAGCCAGTGCTGAATGCCATAGGAACCTGCTGAGTTCTCCCCAAAATGAACTTCTGCACATGCTCTCACGTTCCACCCTACAGGAATAGCCCGTTTCTTGTTTTCCTAAGGGAAAAAGGAGACTTGCTCTGCCAGAATTGGTGCAGAAAGGGCAGAAGGCACCAGCCAACATGCTGCTGATGCTTGTGAAATGAAATCAGGAACTTTCTTCACTCATGTGGTCAGCAAGAAACTTCTACCCTTAGATCAGGGCTTTGGATTCCACAGTTTGTGTGCTCGGGCAGGAATCCCAGCCCTGCTCTGCAGACAGCCTCTGACTAACCCGAGAGGGACAGAAGGCACTTGGGCTTGGCTGGGTTTATTTTTTGTGGATTCAGCTTATTGCAGAGATTTGCTGAGAGCCAGCAAGGACAATGATAGGAAATGATCAGTGACCCAAATCTGGAACGTGCCACCTGAGATCTGACCGAGGTCCCCACGCAGATCCCTCCTCCCCACCTCCTGTTGCCCTGCAGCCACCACCAGCAGCAACACACAGTCCTGTGATCTGCAGGGAGTCCCTGTGGTGTGACCCGGGCAAGGATGTGAGAAACTCATCCTGCTTTGCCTAAAATGCATTTCTCTCTCTCCAATGCACGTGCACCCACTGGCACAGGCTCCCCAGGGAAGTGGTGATGGCACCGAGCCTCTCAGAATTCATGGGGCATCTGGATGATGCTTTTAGTCATATGGTTTAGTTTTAGGTAGTCCTGTGAGGAGAAGGGAGTTGGGAGTTGATGATCCTTATGGGCCCCCTCCAGCTTGAGCTATTCTGTGGTTCTATACACACAAACACACACATATATAATCACAGAATGGTTTGGGTTGGAAGAGACCATAAAGATCATCTAGTTCCAACCCCACTGCTATAGGCAGGTCCCACAAGGCTGGGTTGAGCAACTGTCCAGCCTGGCCTTGAACATATTCAGTGATGGAGCACCCACAGCTCCCCTGGGCAAATACATATTTACACAATCAGAGATTTCTGCCCCAGCCAGTGGTTTTGGTGGGGTGCCCTTTGCTGGCCTCCAGGTGCCCACCCAGCTGCAGGGTAGGGAAGAATATAAGATGGAATAAAAAAGCCCACGGGTCGAGATGAAGACAGGAGATGCCCCGTGGCCACCTAAGCACCACGCTGGCAGCTGGAGCAGCACCCAGCCCTGGCACAGGGGGGCACAGCCCCTCCACCCCCCATGTTGCCCCACGATCTGAACTTCCAAAATCACCCAGCAAGTGCCTTTTGCCAGCATGGCACGGCTGCAAAGCGGGCAGGAGGCAGGCGAGGCAGCTCCTCCTCCAGCAGCTGAGGGGCTGTGCTGGTGGGATCAGCCCTCACGAAGGCCTTGGGGGCAGCCTGCCAGTCCCTGCAGTTGATTTCTTGCCTAAACTCCAGCCAGCTTAATGCAACATCAGCTTGGAAGCCATAAAACATGAGGCAAACAATGTAAATCAACGCGACCAGCAAAATTTAACAGGAAACAGGCTGTGCTCTTTATTTTCTGGATCAGAGAGCAGCTGGCCAGCACAGCAACGATTACCTCTGAAAGTCCTTGCACCCATTTGCTTCTTTGCAAGGAGAGAAAAAGGAGCTGAAAGTTGATTTCTTGTAACAGGAGGCTTGGTATAAATCAACTGTGTATGACTTAAAATTGGATGAAAGACAGAAAAGTCACAGAAAGAGATGGATGTAATACTATTAAACTAAAAGACTGGAGGAAAAGCAAGTAGCAGGATGAAACTGATGGCTGGAGGTGTTGGGATTTACTCCTTATCTAAGGACTGGCAGCTAGGGCAGCAGGGTGGAGTAAACCTCTGTACCTGGAGCGACAAATAACTGCACTAACACCTCTGTGGGGGATTTTAAGCCAGGCAACAAAGGTAGCAGAAAGCTCAGTGTCACTTCTCCCTCCAGCAGCAACATTCTCAGCCCAGCCACAGTCCGTGGAGGGTCTCAGCTGCACTCACCAACAGCTCCCAGCACACTGGTCCCACAGGGCTACAAACGATGGCAGGGATAAAGCCAAAACATGCTGGTGGGAAGGCTGGGAGCCAAGCACTGGGCTTGCAGGAGGATGGCACTTGAGACAGCCCTTGGGGTCAGCTCACAAAGCACCTGGCTGATATAATCCCTCTCACAGGTCGATCAAAGTTCACTGAATTCCATTTCCTTTCACTTCTCTCTCCTTTATTCCTGTTCTAGAGCTGCAGCAACACCCTGGCAGCGTGCCTGCAGGACGTGCCACGACAATGCTGCTCACACCATCACATCTCCCAGACTGCAAATCCAAACAGGGTTATCACCAAAACCAGGCACTGCCCTGGGTCCGACCTGCCTGGAAGAGCATCCTGCACACCCCCACCCCCAGCAATGCGACCCCCAGCTCACAGCACTGCCGAATTTCACCTTTTTAGCCCTACAGAGGCGCTTCTGGTCCCCATCAGAAGTGCTGGGCAGCAGGCAGTGCCAGCTCCAGGCAGACCCCGTCCTTCCCACCGCAGCCACTGACCGCTGAAGGGATCACCAGCGCCCGCAGGAGGGCTCAGCCCGGAGCTGCAGCCTGATGTCAGGCAGATCAGGAGGATCTCCACACGTCGAGAGGCGGCTCAGGACACACATCAGGGCTTTGGTGAGCTCTTCCCACCAGCTGCTATTTCTTCCCCACCCGCTTTTATAGGAGCTCGATAGCTCCCATTGGCTCCAGGCACACTTATTATAGTGACTACTATGACCCATTTAAATTGCATTAAATAATTTCTCAGTTCATTGTCCTGCAGAGATTAGTTACATATAAGCATATTTTAATGATTAACTATTGGGCTCTGCTGAGGCCCCAGCAAAAAATGCAGAATCCGCAGCCTCCCTCTGACTCTCCCTCCCCTCCTGCCAGCTCCCTCCTTCATCACCACTCTTGCAATATTTATGGCTTTCCTCAGAGCCTCCACTCGTGGCCTGATACAACCAGCTCAGCTGACACTGGAGTGAAGGCTCCAGCTCCCAGAGCTGCAGAAAAGCTGGGAAAAAGGCTAAGAGAGAGATTCAAACCCCAGAGTCCAAAGAAGAAGTGATATTTGGAGATTAAATCATGAAGCAGCAGAGTTTGTAGTCAGCCACAGGTGAATCTCAGGCTTTCTCAGTGCATTGGGCACTGAGATGAGCTGGAGTTCGTGGTCAGACCTCACTCTCCACTGCCCTGATGGAACCCAGCGAGGTGCTGCGGGTGGTTCAGTTACCTGGGACAGAAGCAGTGCTGTGGTCTTTGCCCTGGGACTTTCTCACCCCACAGGGCTGCGGGGCTGGGGCTCCAGCAGCAGAGCAACTCAGGGCTGGATCCACCCTCTGAGCCACTCCCAGCACCCGTGCACAAGGAAAAACTGTAGAGACAGCAGGAACTGCCTGTGCTGACCTGCACAGCCCCTTGTCCAAGCAGCCTCCAGCTGCAGAGCAAAGCCTCGCCTGGGCAGAGCCAGCCCTGCACCACAAGCCCCAGCAGGAGAAATGGCAGCTCACCAGAATAACACTGGTGGTCTCCAAGAAGGGCAGCAGTGACTCTGCTGTGGGCACCTGGCCCAGATGGGACAACCCTGGCCCCACGCAGGGATGAGTTCTGCTGGATGCCCTCCACCTGCTTTGTGGAGCACAAGGAGTGTTTTAGGGCCATTTCCAGTGCAACACGTGCAGCATTTGAGCTGCCTTCTTCCATCCCTTCCAGCAGGGTCTCCCCCGAGGCTCACGGGGGGCAGGGAGGTCCCGTCCCACTCGGAGCAGCCCCACAGGGCTGGGAAAGAGCCGACGTGCACTGAGCCCACGCCTCGGGGCAGGACGTTGCACAGGAAGAGGGAAAATGTTGAAGTTGGCCTGGAGTGGCTCCTCTCCTGCCCCTGCCTGCTCCCAGGGCCGTGGCGTGGGCAGCAGCGGCGTTCGCGGGGCTGTCTGGGCCATGAAGGAGCAAACCTGCTGGGAGGAAGCAGCTGGGGCCCCTGAGGTTCTGAGTAGGTGTTTTTGGCACTTCCCTTGCCCTCCCTCACAGCCACCCTCCTGCTCTGCAGCCCAAGGAAGCTTTCAGCTCTGCTGTTCCACAGTATGTTCTAAGGAAAGTGATGAACAACACAAAAGGAAGGGAAAAAAAGAAATCCCTTGGCAGATTAATTTGAAGAGTACAAAAAAAAAATGCAATTATGTCTTGAAATGATATGTGGCAGATTGAAATGTAATGCTGCAGCTGAGGAGGCTGGGAAGGGGCTGGTCCAGAGCTGGCCTGGGGGGGGCAAACAGAGCCCAGCCCAGCCCCCAGGAAGGTGAGCCCTGTTGTGGTAGCACCCAACTACCCTCCCCATGGGACAAGGGACAGTGGGTGCCCAATGCATCAGGATGGGGACTAGAATGCCACATGCAGAGGCATCAAGGTGCTTATCTTGCACGTTTTCCCCAAACTCCACCTGCTTTCTGTCCCCTCATGGCATTTAAGAGCTCACCTATTGCTGTGCATCACTGGCCCATCCTGGGGCAGATAACTGATCTCATCTAATGAACAAAAAAATAGCAATTAAATCAGGCAATGAACTTTCAGCCCAGTGCACAACCAGACATGTGAAACAGCTGCTGATACAAGGCCTTGGGTTCATCTCAGCTGATGTCCTCCCCCCTTTGACAGGCAGCACAGGGAGAAAAGGACTTGGTCCTTTTAGATCTGGCAAAAATATCTCCAGTCCAGCAGAGCACATTTTTAAAGCCTTTAGCATGTCCCCAGGGGTTAACTTTCACTATATATATAAATATATGCATATATAAAGGGTGGGAAGAGCTGGGAGAGCACGCTCCCCACACGCTCCCCACTGAGCTGGGCAGTCTCAATAGCTCAGACCTTCTATTTCTGGATGCCTTTCTCGACGGTGTCTGGTCTGTAACAAAATTTGGGGATTTGCTCCCCAAATGGGCATCCTGTGACAGAGGAGCCCCAGGGACCAATGCGGGGCCAGAGGCGAGGGCAGGGAGCTGAGCCCCTGATGGTGCAGAGGAGCAAAGGGCAAGAGCTCAGGGTGCAGGGGCTGGTTTGCCCTGGAGGAGGAGGGGGCACAGGGGCTGTGGATGGGCAGAGCTCTCCTTGGCCAGAGCACAGCTCGCTGCTGGGGCAGTGGGTTTCATCTTGGGCTTAACGTGCCCTTCTCTGCAGGCCCCACAGCCCACGCGCGGGGGAGCAGGTTGGGTTAACTGAGGCTCAGCCCACTCAGGGGATGGCTGCCCCCATCCAGCACTCCGATCCCACCACGGAAACCTCTGAGCTAGTGAATCTCCAGGTAAAGCAAACCTTTGCCCGTGATTTCATGCGAGAGGCTGAGGCCAGGACAGAGCCCAGCGATCA
>NW_008613148.1:0-2912 GCF_000691845.1 Merops nubicus | reverse complement strand
GTTTTGATGAGTTGGGAGTGTAAGGTCCGTGGAAGGCGAAGCCGTGTGGTGCATTACACCACAGTTGTGCCTTTTCCTTTTATTTTTCATCAAATGCTGCAGCAGTGTGTTTCTTCCAGATGGAATTTGTCCAGTGGAGTGATGTGAGTGAATCTGTTTCAACAGAAAGAACTCACATATTGATTTTATGGGTTTTGTTTCCTTCCAGTGGTACAGAGGGAGGTCTTGTCTTTTTTTTTTTGGAAGACGTTGTGTTATAGAGTTTTCCATAAAAATAGACCAAAGAGTGTAATTTGTTCTTTTGCTGTGTCAGAGAATCACTTGAGCTCTGTTTATTCACCATTGTAATGACACTGCATCTTGAAAAGGAACCTCTTACATAGCAGTGATTTTGTTGATACAGGACTTTGATTCCTGGTTTGATACAAACAACTGTCTAGGAGATCAAAAGTTGGTGGAGCGTCTCCATATGGTAAGTGCCCCTGCTTTTGTGTGTTACCTTTACCTGAGTTAGGTTCTAAATAGTTCTTCTAGTGTGTCTGTGACAGAAGCTTAGGGTAAGAGAGCTTGTGCCAGGAGCTGTGGTGGACTTCCAGACTAGCTTGGTGAAGCACAGAAGGTTGTCTTGAAAAGGAAATTGCTTTGGAGGGGAGGGCAGGGTTAATAGTTCTTGATTTCAGCATTCTATTATTCTAATATTCTATTGACAGTATTTTCTTTGAAGAGACTAAATATTTCAGTCAGCCAATTAAAAGGACATAGAACCACCTGAAAGATAATTTTGCCTTTGAGTTTCCCAGAGACAGCACACACATATTCCCCCATCTCACAAGCTGTCACAGAGACTGACTTCCAGGCAGCCTGGTGGCAGGTTTGGTGCTGGAGCAGGGGTGGCAGATCCCTGCTCTCCTGCCCCTGGAGCTGCTCCTGGCTCAGCCTCCAGACAGGTTTGACAGGAATCTCTTGCAGGTGCTGCGGCCCTTCCTGCTGCGCCGCATCAAGGCTGACGTGGAGAAGAGTTTGCCTCCCAAGAAGGAGGTCAAAATCTACGTGGGGCTCAGCAAAATGCAGCGAGAATGGTAAGTGACGAGCTCGGCTGGGACTGTGCTGCTGCTCAGGCTCAGGAGGAACGTGACTGGAGTGTGGCTGGTGACCTGATCGTTGGGTGGAAGCTGATGTTGCTCCTCCAGATACGCTCCCAACTCCTGCACCTTTCCTTGAGGCACTTTGGGATGGAAACCCGGGCATATGGGGGGAGTTAGCTGGTGGAGTAAGAGGCAGGGTGGCCTTTGGGCTACACCTGTCCTTTAAAGAAAGACCAGCTTTGTTTCAGAGTTACAAAAGCTTTTCCTTTCTTTGCCCTAGGTACACACGAATCTTGATGAAGGACATAGATATCCTGAACTCTGCTGGCAAGCTGGACAAGATGAGACTGCTGAACATCCTCATGCAGCTGAGGAAGTGCTGCAACCACCCCTATCTGTTTGATGGAGCAGAGCCCGGGCCTCCTTACACAACAGACATGCATCTGGTCACCAACAGTGGCAAAATGGTTGTGCTGGACAAACTGCTGCCCAAGCTGAAAGAACAAGGTACGTGGATTTCCCAAAAAACAGGGTTGGTTTTGGTTTCTAGCAGGGTACCAGCTTGTCAGGCACCAAATCTTAGACAGCTAATACAAACCCCATTTCTTAACTGCCTTCATAAAGACCACAGGAACATGAGTTGGTCTGGGCTGCAGGGTTTCTTTGTTAGCATTCCTAGCTGTCTGAGACATACCCATGTGGCATTTTGGCCACTCCTTTGATCTGCCATGAAGCACCATTTCAGACCCCATGTCTGGGAATCCTGTCCTGTCCATGCAGGGTTAAAGTCAAATCCTTTGTGAAGTGTTGGTCTGTCTCTCTGGATATGATTATGAGCAGCTCATGAATTTTTTCCCGTGGATTCTTTAAGGCATGCAAGCATGGGGAGCACTAAGTTATTTTGAAGCTTTTTTTCATAGTAGGGACAAAGCTCTGCTCTACATCACTGTGAAACTCGGTTGCCACGGAATTTTTGACCCTGGAATAAATTTTTCACTCATTTTAATGAATATACTCACTGGAGTAGCTGAGCTAAAGGAGTGGAGGAAAGTTTGCAACTGGGGAGGCATTGCAGAAAAAGGAAACCCGAGTCCAAACCTGAGTGTTAGGTAATGTAGAAGTGACCTGTGCTTCATAGGCAGGTGTCTTTCAAGCAGACGTGCTGTGTGTCATCCTAAGGCTGAAAAAGAAGAATTCTCTGGGGTTTTATCTCCATTTCTTTCTGCTGTGAGGCTTTTTTGTTGAGATGTGGCCAGTAAAATTGGCTTGGTCTTGATATCAAATGATCATCTTGAACGGAAGAGAGCTCAGTATTAGGCCTTGGGTCCAAAGGACAACAAAAATATCATACTAGGGGATTATAGGGGGAAATGAAAGCTGTGTTATATCCTGTGTTTTTACTGAGGTCTGTCAGGTAGGTTTGCAATAGTTGTGTGCATGTGTATAAATTCCTGTACACTTACTGGTTTTTTGGAGGTTGTTTTTGGCAGGTAAGCAAACTGACAAGTCTTTAGGGAGAACTTAATTTGGTTTGTATTTAAGATATCTAGAAGTAAATAGTTCAGATTTTCATCATTTCATACTCCCTGTTGTTTTTCCATTTGTGTTATCACCTTACTCTGCTGTGTCTGGGAACATTTTGATCAGGAGTACAACAGAAAAGAGAAGTGAAGAGGCAGGTGCTGAGTGGCCTCTGGTGCCCAGGGGCAGACGGGTGCCGTGGCCAGCACGTACCTGGGTTAGTGTATGAGTGCATGAGCTGCTCTGACTTTGGCCCAGCACCCTGCAGCCACTACAGGTGTTCCCTAGAACCCTTCAGCCCAGCAC
>NW_008613147.1:0-31797 GCF_000691845.1 Merops nubicus | reverse complement strand
CCTGTATTGGTAATGTTGGTTGCCCCAAGTTAGTGATGTCTGTGTCCTGTCATATTACTCTCCTCCTAGACTCGTTTCCTGTATACAGGCTCCTAATTTTTTCACTCACTCTTTTCTGGGGCTTTGGAACACCAGCTTACAGCTATTATCTGCTTCAGTGTTTTTGAGGGAGAGGGAGGAACACTACAGGCTGTGGGGAACAATACGTTTCGGGCATTTTACATCCCCTCTCTGGAGGTAGCTTCCTCCCAGCTTTCAGGAAAAATTGTTTTAAGAGGTCAAGGGAGCAAAAGCAGATGAACGGTATTGGACCAGGGAGTACTGCACAGAACCAAGAACAGGATTCATGTTGTGGTGCCCATGATGCTGCAGTAATAGCAATGCCTAATAATTCTGGTACAGTTTAATATTGCATCCTTTTAAATTCTCACTGTTGCTAGTTGTGTAGTATGGTAATATATGGTGATACTAGGTCTACACTGATGAGGGTTGTGGCTTTTTGTGTAGCATGGAAGAGTGAACTCCTTTCAGGTCATACATACGCATTCACATTTTCTTGCATCCAGATAAGCTGAGGAATTATGAGCATCATATAGATCCTGTTCTTTCTTTTTAGATCTGATATCCTTCAAAGCTGACACATGCTGTTAATACTGAGTTATTAATACTGTCATTTGATGATTCTGGACTATGTGAAATGTATTTCATGGCTGCCATTCGAGCTTCTATATTTGTCACAAATTGTCAGTGTGGTTGGTTAAAGACTATGTGTACTCAAAGGCAAAATTATTCACATGTCTGTGGAGGTGATGCTTCCAAAAATGGTTTGAAGAGTCCTGGCAGGGCTGTGGAGAAGTTTGCAATGAGAATTAATATGCTTATCCAATGGGGGAATATGAGCTTGAAAGAACGAGCAAAATGACAAAAAAAGTTTTGAAGACATAGGTAAGCAGTTGGCAGCAGTTAAAAGAGAAAAGCTGAGTTAAGTGTGAAAACGAACAAAAAAAGAAATTATAATAATAAACCGAATAATAATTACTATAGGGAAAGTTAGAAAGAACAATTCACAGGACAATGAATAATGAATAGGATCAAAAGGGCAGAAATCTCAAAATTGCTATTGCTATTTACACCCATGAGAGAAGATTATTTTTAATTCTATTTTTCTCTCTAAGGTAGTTGTGGACAGATACCATATACCTGGATAGCTAGATCATCCTTTTTGCATTTTTATGGTATCTGGCAAAATAAATTTCAAGTATATTTTAAATATTAAAGGTAGTTTTTTCACTTTGCACGTACTATTGACAACCAAATATTCTTTTTAAAAAAATATCTTTTCTGCCACAAAGGCCTGTTTACATATTTTTGAAGCTATTAATAAGGTGAAAGTGATAGAGTGATAACTTATGATAAGATCCTAGTATGGGACATTACTTTTTCTATTATTAAAAATAGAAAAAATTTCGTATTGTAAAAAACATTTTCACATGTACATAAACTCACACTTAAAATCAGCAATAGTCTATTTAGGGTATATCCAGCAAGATTGCTTTTTTTTTTAAAATTAACTAATTTTACCAAGTTTCGGTTTTTGCAGGCATTTCTCCTCCTGTCATGAGAAATTATGATGTTAGGAAGCTGGTATCTCCTGAAGAGTGTCTTGAAGCGCAATTTCATAATCTCCTGGAAAGATTAAGGGTTTTTTCCATGGTGAATATTGAGATACCTACTGAATAAAATTCCTGAAATTGCAATCAAACTCCATTGATTCCTTCAGTCTTTTCCCCCTAGCTGGCAATATTTTCAAATTATTTCAAAACAGATTTAGAAATATTATTTCAAAATTAGGTTAAACAGTAGGTGGGAACATTGGTGTTAAGAGTGCAATTCACATGAATAGGTTGCTCTGAATAGATTAGCAATCGTGGTAACTGATGACTTTGGAAAGCATGGAAGATCACTAGAACTTTCATCCATCAAGAAGTGAATGGAGGTGAGACCAGGTAGTACTTCTACAGGACATTTTTCTGAAATGGCTTCATCTGGTGAGACAAGGCTAATTTTTGGCACTTCAGAATATGGAAGGCTGAACACACAACACAGACCTGGCAACCCAGATGGAGCTGTAGCTTGAGCTCTAATAGGACTGCATTATGTGTCGTCTTAGATGTGAAAAGTGTTTAGCCACTGCCATGTAGAAACCTGCTTCTTTTCCAATTTCATCAGCCTATAGTCAACCATTTTAATGTTGGTGAGTCAACCACTGACGGTGTTTTAATAAGGGCAGGTACTCTGATAGGTCAAAATATGTCTGCACTGGACATAAAACTTCAAGTAAAAAAGATGAATTACAGTCTTTAGTCCCTAAATTCTATAGTGATACACAGCTAATATTTGTCCTCTCCCCACTGGGCAAAAGACACTGGAAGTTCTGGTTGATTAGATATGATTGATCCATTAACATTAATAAATATCTGAAAAGGTCCATTGTACCATGACATTTTTAAATTTCACCTGGCTCCACATAAGGAAAAATGAAACTCTTCCCTGATATAGTTGTTAATGATGCTACAATTCCAGACCTTATTCTACAAGATCTGCCTGGTCTCTTACATCATTGTTTCACAAAAATTATTGCTATTTGTATGCTGAATTACAGAGTGATATTAATTTTGTATGGTAGATGTTTGTAGTCTTTGCACATCAGAATGATGTTTAGATACAGGTAATGCATGGCGACCAGATATAGAGATATATGCTCTCCATAGGCTGGAAAGGTGTTTCTTCAGATGTCTTCTTGGACTTTGGGGGCATGACCAAGTAAACACTGTTTTATTTAGAAAGCAGATTTTATGTTGTGAATGGTTAATGTTAGTGTATGAAATTATTACACACTAAGGTATCCACTTTGATTTTGTTAGTAAAGTACATTGTTAGGGAGATATGCAGCTTAATAGCATTTTTCAGTTAAATGCAATTCTAGAGGAAAAAACTATAGATTTTATGTATAACAGCATAGTAGACGGGAAAACTGAAGTAACAGAGAAACAGTCAATGTGTAGGATGAGCACATATTTGTACAACTGTGGACCACAACAATTTGTAGGGGAGACCATAGCTGCTCTCGCTGTGATTCTTAACATGAAGCGGGTCTGTGTGTCCCATGCACTAGAAGAATGAAAAGGCTCTCAGTGCTGTGCATTCTCAGGAGGCTCAGTATCCAGCATGCATTCCTGAATGTACCTTTTTCTGTCCAATCTTCCTTTTCTTGACTATTTCTGGCATTTTTCTAGTTCTTCTCCCTTGTTCTTCTCTTCTAATACAAGTCTTATCCTCTGCTATTGTTCAGCTGCTGACTTGGAGGCATATCTAGGTTTTGTTAAAGCAACACAATTCTCCTCCTTCATTCCCTTTCTCATCCCCTAGAGATGTAGGAAGGTATTAACTACTGATACCAGTTCTTTCCCTTCATATTGTGCTGTGATTGATGCTAAAAAAAAAAAAAAAGAAACATTTTTGATTCTCTTTCTGTAGTGTGTTTTCCAGGATAAAGAATTAGATTTTAAAGTTCTTGTTTTGTTTTCTTTTTATTCTAGCGTTTCTCCTACAATACAGTCTAACAGTACACTTTCAATGATTGCCACATCTTTCTAAACAGAAGCAAAGTTTTCAAAAGTAGTAAGACCAGTAACTTCATTTTAACCCATCCCAGACAGCTGTATACACACTGAAGACAGTACCTCTAGTGTACCTTCAAAATTAAAGTATGTGTTTAATCAAAAAAGTGAAAATTGGAAAGATGTGATGCTTTTATACTGTTTTGAGTATCCTGTGCACAGTAATGATGATGGAATGCACCATTAGAAAATTACTGTATTGGTTACTATGAATCCTTTCCATCTCTTCCTTTAAAGTTCCTCAGTGTCCTGACTTAGCAATGATTTAACAAATGGCTGTGGTGGATTAACCCTGGATGAGCAAGTGATGCCCACAAAGCCGCTCTATCACCCTCCCCCTTTCCTTCCTCCACAGAGCAAAAGGGGAAAGGAAAATAATATAGAGACAGAAGCCTTGTAGGTAAAAACAAGAGTAGTTTAATTAGTGAGCAAAAGGCAAGCAATGCCACGGGCAGAAGCAAAGAGAAAAAAAAAATAAAAAGACATTCTCTGCTTCCCATCAGCAGGTGATGTCTGGCCTTTTCCTGGGAAGCAGGGCTCCAAACGTGTAGCACTTGCTCTGGAGGACTGAGGAGTAGCCCCCCACTCCTCCTCCTTGGTACTAGCTTTATAGATGAGCTGACCTCATATGGTATGGAAGATCCCTTTGGTCAGTTGGGGTCAGCTCTTCTGATTACGTTCCCCCCAAGCTCCTATCCCCCCATTCCATTCTGGGGGGATTGTTAGAAAGAGCCTTGGTGCAGTGTGAGCACTGCTCAGGGGTATTCACAATATGGGTGTTATCAACACCCTTCTAACTCTCAACACAAAGGTACTGCACCAGGAGGGCTGCTGTGGGAAAATCAGCTCAGCCAGTCCTGATACAATAGCATAAAACCTGTCAGTGACTAATGTGTGTTAAATAACATTTTCCTGCTTTTGTAGTCAATGGTAATGACATAGACCATCAAGTCAGCAAAGAATAACACATATGCATGAATAGGTCAAAGAGATACAGTTCAATTAAATATATTTAACCTTTTCTTCAGTCCAAAACTGTCAAAGAAAGCCTGCCATTATCAGATTCTTCTAAACTGTGGGGAAAATACATTACATGGAAAAATGCTCTTTCCTTTTAAACAACATATGATTAAGATATCACTTACGGTATTACTGAGTCTCTGTGAACAAGGTAAGAGATACGTGGAGTTTCTTCATTTCTCCAGCAGCGTTCTGCCAATGATACCATGTGCAGTTCATAAACAGGGCAGGAAAATGCATCACCCAAGCTCTCTTATTTTACAGGGGATAAAAAATTTTAGTGGTCCTTGAAAAACCTTTCTTTCTGAGGTGTACAATTATTAATTCCAGGAAGATATCATGGGAGCTAAAGGTTTAAGCTAGAACCTGACCAGCATCTTGATCCCATATGAGTTCCAGTACAGTACATTTGTACATATTTACTCTCTTTAGAGGGTCTAGACAAATTTCTGTCTTCTGACAGAATATCAGGTTGTGCTCTGGTTTCACTGAGACATAGGCTAGCCATGGTCTGCAGTTCTGAGTGACCCAGAGCAGCTGATCTGAGCTGGCTACCGGTGTATCCCATCCCATAAACATCACGCTCAGTATAAAGGGGGAAGTTTGCAGAGAACAGGGGCCTGCCTGCTTGGGATCCTCCTGACTCTATTCCCCTTCCTGGTCCTGAGGGCCTCATTCCTGTTTGTTGTGACTGCTGTACATTCACTGGGCTGAATATAGCATGTGTGCTTCATATTTGCACTAGTATTAACATTAGTTTTGCTGTTTCATTAAATCTATTTTCATTTCAACCCCTGGGTGTCCTCTCCTTTTCCTAATCCCCTCTCTTGGCTGGGCAGTGATCATCAGATGATGGGGCAACTGCTATATTTTAGCCCCAGATGCAAGCTAAATGAAGACGGTATCACTGAGCAGCTGCAGCATGTTAAATCCTGGCAGACAATAAGTTTGCTTTCACACATGATATAGTTTAAAAATGTATGAAAGGTCTGGTTAATTTGTCCTCACCGGTAAAAGATGAAATTCTGTCCTGGGAACTTAATTTAGCAAGGATATAGCTTGGATTAATTTGAAAACATGGTGGATTATTTTTTTATTCCATTTATCTATTTTTCAACAGCTTTTGTAAGACTTGTGACATATTCAAGGTCAGAGGAATTTGCTAGCTGTTCTTTTTCAAAATGTTAACTTCTCCTAGAATTTTTTTAATAAGGCAGGCTCTGACTATAGTCTTATTAGTCTTATCAATTTATTTGTGATTTATCTTTCTAAGACTGCCTATTCATAAAAGAGAATATAAATATGCATTTTGGGTTAATTGACAGTTAATTTACAATATGAATAAGAGAAGTTTCTAAAATAACCAAGATTTGTGTTTCTTATTATTATGTTTTACCTCCTATTTCTATGACAACTGTAGAAAGATACTATTTCTCAATCATTATAGGTGGATTAGTCAGGATATAGGAAAGGGATATGGGGCAGTATCACTTCTTTCTTCTTTGAGAATTTGAATTTAATTGATGACAGCAGCAATGGACATATAGTTAGCACATCTCTGACATATTCCTGTTCTTGAAAGATCTCTATTCAAAATATACAAAACAGTATTAACTAAATCTGGCTTCTAGGTCAGCTGCTTAGTTTGGCAGAACAGTATTTCAATACCTGTTCAACAATGACTGAAATATAGTGTGACTGGCAGTGTATGCAGAAAAGACCTGAAGAAGGAATGGATGTTACATATTCATGTTTTTACAGGTTTCACTTACCTTATCTGTCTTGGGTGGGAGGGAAAGGGATACTGGCCAGAATATTAATAAGGTCAAAAGAGATCCACAAGTTGGCATAAAAAAACAGAGCTGAGATGTTGGAAATACCATAAACTTTCTGTAGTGGCCTGGCTTTCAAGGTAGGGAGGAATTCAGGGGGAAATTCTGCAGCATGAAACTTTGGCATCTCTTTCAACTTTGCTTTAACACTCCAGAAACAACTTCCATTTTCTCGAGATGGTGATGGAAATCGGGGAAAGCCTACCTACATCCTGGCACAAACTTAACTAGTATTTACAAGTGAATGTTTGTTGAAACAACCACTTATAATACTTTTTTTAAAATATAGCATTTACATGGTTTCTTAAAAGAAAGCTTAAAATGATGTAACTTCAGGTGTGGTTTAATTTTATGTATAAGGAAATCTTATTATCTCTAATAGTTCAGGACAGCACCAAATTTGTGACCTTTGTTAATTTTCAACTAGTACTTTTCTTGGACTTTTAAACTTTTGTTTTGATGTATGGACATGGTAAGTTCAAGGGCATTAATATTTATTTCTGAATGTGTTACATTGCCAAATGGAAAAAGGAGGATCAGAAGCAGTTATAAGATACAAAGTAATCAAGCAAAGCAGAAAAGGAGGGAGAAGTAGTAAATTTTGATTTACAGATGAGAGATTAAAATATGTAGTGGGAGGGAAAAAATGTCGCCGTTTTTATTGCTGTTTTCTTGCTAGAGTAATACTTTGAATGTGCTATAGCATTAGGAAAAAAAACTAAGAGGCTAGAGGACTTAAGGGCATCGGAATCTTGGATAAGTCTGTCTTGTGTTGTGTCATTATGTACAAAACACAGATGTAGCACAGAAGTTTCCAGCTCCTATTTAACAAGCACTAATGGGAGATCTAATTTTACCTACTGGGTTAGAGTCCGTCTGCACCATTGTTACTGGGCCTTTTCTCCCTGGATAGATACCAGGCTGAAGACAGCTGAAAGCAGATATTTCTCTTGGCTGGACTCTATGATATGTTACATGGTCTCAGAATGCTTTATGTATTGCAGGTCAGACCCAAAATATTCAATACACACCATGGTTTTGTGGTGACTACCAGATAAAAATCTGGTCCACCTTCTCATGCAGTGCGTATGGAAATATACTGGTGAACTGAGAAAAGCTGTTGAATGTCTACATTTAAGTAAATGGAGTGGAACATAAGATGAAGAGATCACAGAACAGAAGAGAACACGTAGTTTTCTAAGCAGAGCAAACCAGATGTGGAGCAGTGCAGTTTGTGATAGTAGTGGCAAGGACTACTTGGAGCAATAACTGAAGTAGTTACAACAGCCTAACTCAGGATGGAATAGACTGATGCAGGACATGATTTTACATAAAGTGAAAATGATCACTGTGTTTTATTAAATTCTTCAATATAGAGAAGACCTATAATTTGACAAAAAAAAAAGACTCAAAAAAACCCCAAAACAAACCAAAACCCAAACCACAGAACAAAACCAACAACCAAAGAGAAGCAAAACAACTTTCTACCTCCATAAGTTTCACAAAATTGAACACACACATTTAATTTTTTTATGCATAACAGACATTTGGGTTTTGTTAAAACATCACAAAGTGCTCCAAAGGCATCTGGAGGAAGTTGCTGCCAGTGTCAGCCCAAGCACTAACATAATAGTGTCAGTAGAAATTGTGTTCCAAATAGAAAGTAATGTTTCACTTTAGAACACTTGGAAGTAGTTCCTCCTTCCTCACACTGGTTATCCTGACATAATATAATTATCTGGTTAGCAGAAAACTGTTAACAGTACAGTTCTTTATTCCAGTAGTTAATCAAATAATATTAAATTTTTCAGCAATAAGTATCACTGTTGTGTTGCTTTTTTTTTTAATAATTCAATATGGGCATCATCCAAAGCCCATGGCAACAGGAAGGGAAAGTAATGATATCTTCCTGAAATGCATCAGCTCATTATGGAATTAGTCTCTGTGGAGATGACATCTGAACCCCTTTGTGCTGAGTTTTCTATTGCAAGCATGAAGTGAGGGTGCTAATAAATATAGCTGTTAAAGAAATTGGTCTGCTTTATCAAATGCAAGTTTATTTTTATTTAGAAAAGCTTTTCTTAAGAAAAAAAATCTGTTTATTCTTTGTACAGTATCCTTTTTTTTTATGGTAAATTAGTCTCTGTTAGCATTCTCTGTCTAGTTTCTTAACTAACTCTGGTCATGCTAGCAGCTAAATGTTTCTTTTCAAAGACATTCCTGAAATGTCTGCAAGATGACATGGTAGTTTATATTTTATTATGAAAGGCTGCCGTACTTGGACCTTGAGCTAACAGCTGAAACTACTGAAGTCCTTTCCAGTGACATTCTGCCCAGTACATGCCCTGGAATTCTTTTTGGAATTAGAAGAAGACCCACTGAAATATTACTGTTATTCTAAATTCATAAAGCCCACAGTTCTTCTGAAAAATGAGTATTAAATAGAAAAAAAAAAAATCTGACTATGAACTGAACTAACAGTCAAAGAAATCTGCCTGCTTTAATAACTTTTCTTCTTATTTTTTAGGTTATTGTTTTCCTGCTTCAGCACAGTCCTCCCCTCCCATTAATGTGCCAGAACTGCAGGGCTTAGTCATCTCTTCCCCTTCCTCTCCTTCCCCAGTGTCAGAACTTTTCATTTATGCTTTCCTTCTTTGAAAAAACTAAAGCAACATTTGTGTTCTCCTCATGATTTATCCGTAATCCCCTGAAGTTCAAGGAAAACTTGAGCAGAGCATTTTTCAGAATATGTGGGTAATAAAATGTGCCTCAGAAGAGCTTCTCAGGTTCCAAATTTAAAATTCTGGCTTTGTTCTACTTACTGTGGTGGAGAAGATCCTAAATAACATTTTACTGCTGATCACTGACTCCTGATCTAGAAAAACAGGATTCTCTTGAGGACCCATTAACACCATGTAGTTACCTGGAAGAATTACTGCTGGGCAATAAGGACACCTCACCTGTAGGGATTAAGCGTTTAGCATCTGCAGGCCCATTAATCTCTAAATTGAGAAACCTGGGCATGAGGCTGGTGCTAAATCTTCATGATAAGGCAAGGAAAGTAATTATCAGTGGTCCATGGGAGCAACTGTCAACTTTTATTTTTAATGGCATGTGCATGGTTTCAGGTAAAACCAAATAGTAGCTTGGAGATTTTCATTTGTTCAAAAATGTTGCCAAACTAAAGCCATTGATCTTTTATTTTAGGATGCTGCTGCTCAGTTTAATGTGTTTTAGAGAATCCTTATTCTTGGATTTACAAACCAGATATAAACAAGTGTCATTAAAACATAATGAATTAGAACTCCCTGACCATCCTTTTAAAAACAGTAAACTGATTAAACTAAGATGCTTAAAATTTGGTCCAAAAGGGAGGAATGCAAGGTCACTGGCTTTTCCATGGACATCGATGGAGGAGGGCCAGACGTTGTGTTTTAGTCTGACAGGAGATGGATCCCTTGGGCATTTAAATCACTGTTTTCCCACAATAAGAATCTGTTTTCCTTTGGCAGTTATGTAAGAATAAACATTTCATATAGTAAAGAGAGAATGTGGCAGAAACTCAAAAACCAGCTGCAACAAAAAACAAACTACCAAAACCAGATTGACATCACCTAAGTATACCACATATCACTGTTGGCAGCACAGATGTACTCTGTAGGGATGATCTTCTGTACTTCCCACTGTCAGCGTGCTTGCCTGGGAACTCTTCAGCGATTTGAGTTCTTCAAAGTGTGAAGCAATTTCCCAAGTACACCTGCCACTGGCTTGCTTTGGGTCACCGCATTCTGAGACACAAACCCAAAGAGAGATACTGCATCCCTGCTGTAACTGGGCCTATAAAAGACAGATAATAAGAAAAAAAGTGTCTGCTAAATAGAGCATGGAAAGGAACTGATAATGCTTTCTATTCTAGAAAATTATCTGGTTTACTTGGTATGTTTTATATTTAGTATGCATCCTGGTGTTTTGACTGCCTCCACTTTGTGGCATATATTAGGGTTGTGAAGGGCATTGATTATTCCCCATGCCTTTGGAAGCAAAAATACCAGATATTTCAGATGATATGTAGGTTATCATTGACAAATGCATTCGCTGAAGGATCAGAAACTAATACCTTACCTATAGCAGTTTACAAAATCATTGTGGCATGCTGGTGGATGCATCAGAAATAACTTCTAGCATCCTTTAAATCTGGATATCTGGAATTCCATAAATTGTGCCACTGGATGCACTGATTTTTTTTTTTTTTTTTTTGCTTGATTTTTAAGGTATTTGTGGCCATTGGCTAAATTAGTGCTTCTTCAGAAAGATTTTCTTTTCCAGAACGTGGATTTTATTTCACAAAATCTAAAAGCTGTGTGGAAACTCGATTAATATGTGAAATTGAAGCAAAACAATATTGCAAGTCTATTTACGTTTTCACAGAGTACTTAAAACAAGTTCTTCATTCTAAGGTTTGACAGTTAGGGGTAGCAGTTTACGTCAGTATTTAACTCCGTCAAACTAAGAAGGGAAGTGGAATACAATCTGAAGGTTACAACTCTTATCCTCAACAGCACCTCATTATTGGTACAGGTATTTGGACTTAGGAATTGCTTCTGGTTTTTGCTGTCACTCAAAAGAAATTAAATAGGTCTGTACAGGACCTAAGCATGGATCTGAAGGAGTCCATACTGGGACCAGTGCTGTTTAATATCTTCATCAATTACATAGACAATGGGACTGAATGCACCCTCAGCAAGTTTGCAGATGACAAACTGAGTGATGTAGTTGACACCTGAGGGGTGGGATGCCATCTAGTAGGACCTGGACAAACTTGAGAAGCGGCCCTGTGTGAACCGCTTAAGTTTCAACAAAGTCAAGTGCAAGGTCCTGCACATGGATTGGGGCAATCCTTGGTATCAGCACAAGCTAGGAAATGATGGGATTGAGAGTAGCCTTGAGGAGAAGGACTTGAGGGTACTGGCAGATGAAAAGCTGGACATGAGCCAGCAATGGACACTTGCAGCAAAGAAAGCCAACTGTATCCTGGGCTGCATTAGAAGCAGCATAGCCAGCAAGCTGAGGGAGGTGAATCTGCCCCTCTACTTTGCTCTGTTGAGACCTCACCTGGCGTGGTGTCCAGCTGTGGAGTCTTCAGCATGAGAAGGACATGAGGCTGTTGGAGTGGGTCCAGAGAAGGACCACAAAAATTATCAGAGGGCTGGAACACCCCACCTATGAAGGCAGGCTGAGAAAGTCGGGATTGTTCAGCCTGGAGAAGAGAAGGCTGTGAGGGGGCCTTATTATGGCCTTTCAGTGCTTAAAGGAGGCTTATAAGAAAGATATGAACAGTTCTTTTAGCAGGGCCTGTTGTGACAGGATAAGGGCTAATGGTTTTAAAGTAAAAGAGAGTAGATTTAGACTAGATATAAGGAAGAATTTTTTTACAGAGGTGGTGAAACACTGCAACAGGTTTCCCAGAGAGGTGGTAGAAGCCCCATCCATGGAAACATTCCAGGTCAGGTAGGACAGAGATCTGACCAGTCTGCTTTAGTTAAAGATGTCCCTGCTCATTGCAGGGAGGTTGGACTAGATGACTTTTAAAGGTCCCTTCCAACCCAAACCATTCTATGGTAACTAAAGTCCAGCAAACCATCTGAGCCTCAGTGAGGAAAAGGTAGACCAGTGCTGTTTGGTAGAGGACAGAGAACACTCAATTTATGTAAGAATCCCTTCTGCTGAAAGTATCATACTACTTTGTTTCCTTGTGGCTAAAGACTGGAAGAGTCAAGGTATTTTCCCCAAACATCTTTACTGCCATTAAAGTGTTTTGAATTACACACACTGGTGGAATTATCATGGTAAATTTGATACAGAATCTAAGCATTACCGAATTGAGAGGAAAAAAAAGATAGCTTGTTATTTATTCAGATAGGAGCATTTGGCCTTTAATAATTTATTCTGACATATCCAGGACTTGGCTAAAGGTCACTGGCAAAGACAAATCCCTTAGATTTGTGGAATTTTTCATGCTGAATGTGGAGAGTTTTCATTCTGTAACAGACCTGGCTGTGGTCCATGCTTAGATCCAAATACACCACTTGCCACTTGAGCATGAATCCCTGAACATACCTGCCTTAATGCCTCAGGCCAAATAATACATTCAGTAGAATTTTCACGAGGCTAAATGCGTTCGTTAGAAATGTGCTGTAGCCATTCTCAGAGTGACTTATAGAGAAAGAATAACATTTTTAATTAGTTACATTAATTTCTATGAATTAACATGCAGTAACAGCTCAGTGTGGCAAATACTGTGCCATTTAACCAGAATAGTTGTTATTGCACATTACAGTTTGCCTGCGATTTTTTACAATTTACAGATAGGCAAACCTTATTCATATAGAATTATAGGAATGTAATAAAGATGTTGTGTAGTGCTCACATCTAATTGCAACTATTACATGGAATGGCAATTTGAGAATAATACTGTAGCTGGTTGTCAATAAGATTTTTCAATGGAGTTAAAAAGACTACTTTCTTGACTTATATTTTTTTTCTATTTTGAAAAGTCCTTTCAATGTTACCTTCTGTCTTCCTTGGTTATGGGGAGTTGAATTTCCCTGTAAATGATAATGTCACTGAAATAACTTTAAACAAAAGAATCAGTGTCTGGCCCCAAATAGGTTACTTATTAAAAGGCACTATATAAATACCAAAGAATTGATTGGCCTGGTGGCACTCCATATTTACTGTCCACTCCCTATGTCCTGCTTAAGCTCCAGTGTCTGAGTCAGTCAGTGGGAAGGTACCTGGGTAAGTGAGTGCAGCACTCGGCTCATACAAATTCATCATTCAGACAGAGACATTTTTCTAGATGCCAGCTGTGAACACTGAAGATAGAGTTTATTTTTTAAAGTATAGTTAACACCAGAATATCTGTGGGCCTTACTTGCTTTGACTTCCATGCTGCCCTGTCTCTTTCATAGGATCACAAGTAATGTAGGTTGGAAGGAACCTCTGGAAGCTCTCTGGGTCAAATGCCTGCTCATAGCAGAATCTAGTTAGGTCAGATTGCTCAGGGCTTTGTGCAGTTAAGTATAAAAGTCTCCAAGGATGGAGATTCAGCAGCTTCTCTGGGTAGCCATTCCAGTATTTCTCTACTCCCATTGTGAACACTTTTCTATTTCCTGTTATGCAGTATTTCCAGTGTAGAGACCTATGTCTGTTGGCCTCTTGTCTACCACTGTGCACCTCCAAGAAAAGTTAGGTGACATCTGCTCTATATGCTCCCGTTTGGTTGCTAAAGTTAGCAATAGCATCCCCCCTTACCCTTCTCTTCCTGGGACTGAGCAAAGACAGTTCCCTCAGCCTCTGCTCATGGGAAGGGTTGATGTGCAAATGTAAATGCTTGGAGCATATGTACAGCTTTACTAACAGCTCATAAGAGTGGTCACTGTCCAGCTTCCTTCTTCTCAGCTGTGTTGTTTGAGAGGCCTGGATGGAAACAAGACCAGAAAAATGTTTTCAAATACAACTGGGAATATATGTTGGAACCTAAGGGGTCATGTCTCACTGCACCATTTATATTCAGTGGTATAGTTCTTTTACCACAAACCAACCTTTTACATTAAAAGAGATTATTTATTTAGTAAAGAAAGATTAAAAAAATCTTTTTGTTTTTAATCTGGTGTACAGTTGCACAAAGATAGGATTTTTTTCCCTAAGCATTTAAAAAGCACTACATTACTATTCTATCTAGGCACTGGCATGAAGAGATGTAATATAATTTAAAAGCTTAAGTCACTTAAGAGCTACATGCCTGGGTACTAAAACTCTTCTTAGCAATGTCTCTTGCACCTGAACAGCTGTGCGCTCTGATTAGAAATTTACAGGTATCTGCTGGTGGATATTGCTCCTGCTCAACATTCTTTAGTTAGTTTTGGGCTACCATACAAGTCTGTCCTCATGAGTGGTTTGTGCAGCTGTCTATCTGACCCCCCATGTCTGCCCCATAACAACATGTACAGGATACTGCAAATGTGGTATTGGAAGCAGTTCTGCTCCAAGGACTATGTTTTTTGCTTCAGTCTTTCCAATGACTTGATCAAAGATTTAAGGACAATATTGTCCCTGTGTTTTTATTTCTCCTAGTATCTTAATCTTCTCAAGAAAGGAATTAAGTTTTTGGTCAAGATTTGGCCTACAAAAGCCCAGGATAATGTCTCTCACAATTCCCTCTCAAGTCTTATATTGTGACTTTTTTTGGTAACTGTTTTCAGCACTTTGTCCTTTTGTGTTATCTTCAAATTGTGGAAAATCCCAAGTGTTTTCTTTAACACAAAAGACAGGTGAATACTGTTCCTTCCCTTATGCAGCAAGTATAGGGAGTGAAGTGACTTACATAATGCAGAATCTCTGGCAGAAGTACAAAAACTTCTGAGAAAGAAGTTACAAGACTTGTCAAAAGTGGCTGCCCCATTTGGTGTTGTCAAGCAGCCTCTGCCATAAGTAGCAGCATGATTCCTGTCTGCTCTGGCATGAAATAAACTGGGGGTTTAAAACACCATGAAGTAGCAAATTGCTGGGGCTGCACTTCCTTCCTCATTTGCTTTTCCTCAACAACTGTCCACTACATGTCAAAAATAACTGTCACCTTTCAGACTAGCCTATTAAACTTTGTTATTATTATTATTATTATTATCTGACCTAGCTAATTTGTGCCAGTTCTCTTCCTTGCCTGCTTTTTCAGAATGCTAAAAACACCCCACTTCACAATGATGTAAATTTTCTGCTTTGCCCTTTGTGCAGCCAGAGTTTAACTTGGGCAGGGAGAAGCTCAATCTCTCTTTGCTCACAGTTAAAATGTTTGTTCGGAAGGAGAAGGAAAACAGAGAAGAGGTTATGGCAATAACACAGGGAAGGGGATGTATAAATGAATATGGGACTTTGAGAACATCCATGACAGGCTTCATCCTTCTGTGTTCTGGAAACCCTCCACAAATAGTATATAGTGGGATTTTATTTAAATGTCTGCTTTTCCTATTGCAGAGATTAATATCAGGAATTGCTATCATTCCAGTGTGTATAGCATACTTACTAGGGTCTATTCTATACTTCTTTCTTTCTTTTTTCCTGCTCCAGATCCTCTTTACATTAGAAACATCTGGTTTGAGTCACTTCGAATTGTGTCTTCTGCCATAATTCTTTTGCCATTTCTTCAGTGGTAATTCACACTAGCTCTAGAGGTTGGCTAGGTGATAGGTTTTGTCTTTTATTTCTTATGTTGTTGTATTTATTGGTCAAGCTGATAAAACATTGTTTTCACTCAGCTTTATAAATGCTTTATTTAAACCAAATTGGAAATTTTATTAGATGTTAGGATGGTCACTGTCTTACTTTGAACCATGTCTATAGAAATGGGATACAAAACTAGTATCAAGCTTTATTTTCAGAACATCATTGTCAGGGAAATAACAAAAACTACGGTGGAATAAATAAACCTTGGGCTTAAGAGATTAAATACAAACATTATAAAACATTAAATAGATCTGATTTGACTAAGGGCAAAGGCTTGAGGAATATCTGTGTAATTTTCATACATTAGCAGTAACATAACAGTCTGCAAATGACTGAAATACAAAAGAGAATAATTTTGTTCACAAAAGAACAAATGGCAGCAAAGGCATTAAATTCATAAAAAAAAAAAAATCTGAGTTCAGTATCAGTGAGGTATAGTATCATTGAGATACAGTGTATAAGACTGTTGTGGAAGTAGCCAAAACTTTTTCATTTGGGACCATTTAATTTAGACTGGGCAAAAACTAGAAAATATAGGGAATAACCTTGTATTTGCAGAGTAAGGAGACATTAACAAAGATTTCCTCCATCTCTAACCTATTAATCAATTTAATGCAGGGAAGTCCAGAATGTTGATGGCAAGGAAAATTACAAAAGAGATCATTCTTCAAAATGTTCATGGAAATGGACACTGATCATAAAAAAGAAAACCAACCAACCAAACAAAAACCAAACCAAACACCTTGATGTTAGATAGAAGCTTAAAGACATTGATGCCATGTCTCATCTCATAGTGTTTAGAAAAGTGAACAAATTACCAAGTTGTGTCAGCAGAGCACAAGAGCAATAACCAGATGAAACTACTCTACAGAGGGACAGTAAGACAACTCTAAATACTTTGCTTGGCAAGTAAGAGTATAATATAGAGAGAAATTAAACTTGGAAAGGTGAACTAGCACTTACCTATGAGGACATATTGGTATGCTGGTGTTCCTTAGGAGAAAATTAGTAAAACTCCCTGTTATAAGATTTTACACTAAAAATGTAAGCATGTTCAACTCCAGTTTGCAAAATTTGTCTCTTAAATGTCTTAATTTGAAGGTTTAGTCTCCATTTGGACACCAAATTAACTGGGACATTATGGACCTCAAATATCTACTGTTTGGGCTTCCATAAGCATCACCTTTTTAGGGCTTCTACTATGAAATTTAGGACAGGAAATTACTATCTTCAGCATAGAAGCATCTTGGATGCCAGATTTCCTCACTGTTAACAAACTCCTTTTCACATTTCCAGTTTATACCAGATCTTGAGATATTGTTCCGAAAGTGATGTTGCTGGAACTCTTGTTCATATTTGCCATGATTGCATTTTTGTCCCAAACCCCCTTTTTAATCCTCGATTTTGTAATACAATTTGTCTTGCTTATTTCAGACATGAAAAGGGTGTGGTTTTTGTTGTGATTTTTACTGTATTCTATCATGTTTTCAATAACATCCAGAAACTCTACATTTATCAAGGGAGTTCTCATTTGACAGTTAAATTATTTTTATCATAAAGTGAATATTATCAGACATTTTGAGAGGAAGCATGAGACTGAAATAATGGGACAAAGATCAAAGCCAGCAGCTACACAGAGTTTCTTGAGAGGAATCCCTGACTGGAAAAGAGAAGCTGGCTGACGGCATTTTTTTTTGTACACTAATTAAAATTTCCCAAGAGATTAAACCTTCTAATAGTTTGGAAGATGTAATAAAAAATCATCTCGGACTACTACAGAGTTCTCAGTAATATTTCGCGTGTATTCAGTTTGCCCTTTGCTGGTACTTTTTCACCACCTTAAGCTTCTGTCCTACAACCGCACACAGAATCGGTCCTGTTTGTGTCAGTGCTTAATCCCAGAAAAACTGTAAAGTAGGATCTCATTGGTACTGATTTTTCTCTAACCTTTTTTATCTAGATGTTCTCATTGGTTTTGGCCTTATTTTTTTATTTTATCAGTACTGAAATTGAATCTCAAACCCTTTGATTAGCAAGATAGAGTAACTGCCTTTGAGTGTCCCTTTAGCTTTACTAAAATGCTATTAGATAAATGTAATAATTAAAATTCTAGTTCTAATCAGTAGAACTGGTAAAATATTAGTATGATTTCACCAAACTCCATGATATCTCATTAGGAACTGTCATAAATTCTGACTTGTAAATAAGGTCAAGTGTTTCATTCAATTATATGGAATATACTCACTTCACATATATGTTAACATCACTGCAAACTGATTTTTTTAAAAAAATTAAAGTTTTAAGTGCAGATCAGAGAATACAAGGTGCAGAAAATAAATGTGGAGAATGGGCAGAAAAATAAAGTGAAGTAACAGAAAATCTTGATAATGATAAAAGAGTTAGTGATGTATCAAATTAAAAAAGAATTACACATTTTAGATAATTTATTGAATAAAGTGAAGCAAATTATCCAAAGTGAGAGTCAGTTAGCAAAACTTATCTGTTTTCTGGGAAACCTTTATAAAGTATTTTTCCCCTTGCAACTGCAAGTAATTAGGTATAATGTTAATATAATATGGACTGTGGTTTGTATACTAATTTGTTATTTACTCACAAGGAAGAGTGTAATTCATTAAACCACCAGAAGCATTTTGTGCAGTGTTATGGGTTTTCCTTGCAGGATATCCATCACAATAAAGAAGACTGCAGTTATTAAGATCTGAAAACTACAGAATGTGAGTGGTAAATTTAAAAGCTGTTTAAGTATGATTCCAGCAGACTGTAACCTGCAAAAAATCTCTAAAACTATACAGCATTTCAACATTTTCATCCTCTATGATCAGTTCTCAATACATGTGGATTTTCAGAAATTTTTAGAGACCTATCATAAAGGTAAATATTAGTCAGAAAATGTGTGATACGTTTCTTAGTTTCTTGGGTTTTTTGAGTGAGCAAGGGATGGCTGTTCCATAAAGGAGGGAACCTGAGGGGGAGAAATACAAGATCAGGAAAATACCACTTTTGTTCAGAACTGTGAAATTTCCTTATGCTGCAGCAGGGTGTCAGCTGTCAGCCTAAACAGTATTAGCACCCTTTGCCCTAATATTCAGAAGAAAAGATCCCATAAAAACTAAAGCAAGGATACTGAAAAAGCCTGTTGTGTATGAAGTTCGTATTAGCTGTTTTCTAACTACTTTGTGGTTTTGGTGAGGGTTTTGTGTCATTACATCTGTGTTCCATTGTTATGGTGAGCAGAGCCCGCCCTAGGCAGGGATCGGCGTGCGGAAGATCTCGCGATGTAACGGAAAGCTCAGACTGCCCACGAGGGGCCTTGTGGGTGTGACTTGTGCTATATAAGCAATTGCAGCTGCACAATAAACGCCATTTGCAGCATCCTTCACATTGAAGCCTGTGTCTGCTGATGGTACCCAACGGCAGAGGTTGGGTGGCAGAGATCCCAGGGATCGGGTGTTGATAACGACATTCCATAGCCTTGGGAAATATGTGACTGTGACCTCAGACCAAGTCACCATTTCCAGGACCAATCATGTTCCAATACATGCAAGCCACGTGACATTTTCAGCATAGACAGGCAAAAATCTTGAACAGCTGCCTTGACTATAAGAAAACAATGCTCATTCGACAGTCATTTAGATGTCCTAGTGAGTTTCTTAGCCATTTAAACACACCTGAGATGGTTTACAGTAGTATTTAAGCTATCCTGTTGATGCAGTTTTTCAATCAGGACCAGGAGCTTCTTTTTCAGGGAAAGTTCAAGTTTCTTCTTGGTGGAAGGTTTTTCTTCCTTTCTTATCTCAACATTGGCTTTCATTGGAGAATTATAGCAGCAATTAACTGATGTGAAATATTTTTTACTCAGCAGTCTTACCTGGAAAATAAGAACTGTAAATATTTCTTGTGGTTACCTTTGCTTATCCAAACCTGATAAACCACAGTATTTCTATGAAAGCATGTCATCCAGTTTCTTTCTGTATAACTCTCTCACTGAATTATTTTTGTCCTGGAAAGGCAATCTTCTGCTTCATGGAGACCACTCTGACTCCAGCCTGGACTTCCTGCTCCTGGCAACTCTTTGCTTAGATCTTGGAGTCAGGCAATGTTATTGGCCTTTGCTGCTGCTGTCATTGCTTAAGACCTAATTTAAAGCATCCCTGCCAGCCACCTATTTTTAAGACGTAATCTTGTCCTGATGCTGTCATCTTTTATTTATTTTTATTCAATACACTAGATAAGTGTGATTAGATAACTGTCAATATGCATGTAGTATCACTGAAATCCACAAGGCTACTTCTTTGGTTACAGGTTTGAGATTTTCTTTGCATGTTTGGCAGTAGATCTGGCAAAAGAAAGTAGTGAAGTCTGCCACTAGGCAGTACTGTCATGCAGGTAAAAGACAATGCAGGCAAAGGCGGAAAAGGAACTTAATTTTTGTCCTAGAGTATGAAAAATATGGAGCAGCACATCAGTTTCTCAAGTTTTGAAAGACTGCTGGGCTTCCACTAAAAGAGGTAAGGAAATACTCTTTATTTTACGTTTCTAAAATACCAGCAGAAGATTGTTTTTCATATGAGAACTTTAATTCTGGAAACCAGCTGTTATACTTAGGCCTGAGAATAGTGGTGGCAGAATTTAACATAAGTCCTCACCCAGTAATATATGCAGGTTTTCATTCTACTAATCACTATTGCAGCTGCTGCTAACACAGGGGAGAGAAAATTTAGAGATGCTTATTTATCCCCTGTTTATTACACAACAGTGGATAGCAAAAAATAAATACAGATAATGCAATAGTTTGTGTTTTCATAAAACAGTATATGAAAATAGTAAAGTTGAATTAATGCCCTCATAAATCCCAAGAGGGCAGTGACTTCTAAGGAAAAACTATGAAAAAACAAGTAGTCTTGCAGGAACAAGTTTCTTTCACTTTAATTGTCTACCAAAACCAGATTGAGCATCTCAGCTGAGCTATTAGCATATTTTCCCTGCTATTTTTATACAGCAGGGCTCTGTTCTTCTCTAGGTTCAGACTTACAAAGTGTTTTGCTTCTTTCATCCATTAAAAAAAGGTTTCTAAGAAATTACTTTAACCTCTTCTATTTCATACTCTTTTATTTGGAGATCTTACAAATTTCTTTCTCATTTCTAATGAGCTTTTATGGGCAATGGGAATACACATTTTTCTTTTTAAATGCTGGCTGTTCCTCCTAAATATGTATTAGTCAGTGACAATTTTACCAGTCACATTTTATAGTTGTGATAGGTTGCTCCAGCAGCATGACCAACTTGCTTTAATCAACTATGGATTTAATCAACTCCAGATTGGTAAAAAATAATTTTATTCTGTTCTGTAATTCCATTATTCTTTGTTTGCTGAGACCTGTAGTGGTGTGCATGTGGCAAAAAATGCAAAGTATTATGGAAAAAGAACAAGAAAAAATTACTTCAAAATTTGAAAGGTTTACGAATGTCTTTAAGATTTTCTATTTGAACTCAATATGTTTAAAATTGTCTCTTGTTAGGTTAGGCTGTTTTAGCAGAATTAAATACATTGTTAAATTTGATTTCATTATAATTGACTTTAGTGGTTTATCTTCTACAAGATGTCATTTATTTGATAGGATGTGATACTTTATCTGTTGATATATACATTATTTAAATGCTGCAAAAGGTTATACACATTGTGTTTATCAACAGCAAAACTGCCTGTATCAATGGTAAACAGAAGTAGCTTGATTTCATGCTCCAGTATGGAAAACTACTTCAAAATGTTGATTATCCCAGAGCTACCTGACACTGTGAAAGCTCTTGTTTCATTATCACCACCTGCCATTGCTATTAGAAAGTTGTAGGTGATGATGAAAATTGTAACCAGTGAATCTTCGATATTCTAATGAAAAAATAACAGAAAATTATGCACCACTGAAGGAAAAAAAAAAAAAAAAGGCAGTTTCTTTTTGACATGTCCAGATTCAGCTGAGTGCATCAAAGCCAGTATCCATTCAGGAACAGACTCAAGTTTGCTGGTATCTTGCCCCAAACTGCCTGAAACAGCACAAAAGCAACAGAATGGCTGAGAAAAAAAATTTACAAAAAGTAACTCAAAACCCTTGGACTGTTGTGAGTGAAGCTGCACTGGACCACAAAGGTGTGAATAGATTTTAGGCTGTTGAACCAAATATCTTTCAAACTAAACTGCCAGAAAGAAGGATTACTAGTTACATTGTATTGTGCTTATACTTGAAGTTTGCAGTTTATGTACTTGCGTCATTAATATAGATACTGGTACTGTTAAAAACTGGCATAAAACAGGTGACTTAAGTGATACAGCCAGTTAAACTCCTGTCTATTTTCCTCCTAATTCTGGGGAGGGTACTTTATCATCTCCTAGAATTTTGATAACAAAAATCTGAATTAACCTGTCTGCCTTACTTATGTCTCCTTCCAGGCAGTCACATCCATTTCCTAAAAACTCCACCCTCCAATATGTTTGTTTGGCCCATCACAAATGAATGGCTAAAGAATTATGTCACATCTTCACCTCCTCACAGATTTTTGTCTTCGAGACTCTACATTTCTGCTACTGTATGTACTGTGGAATGCTGATGTAATGCTGGAGCCATATAAATAAAAACTATCAGACCTCTAGATTTAATCAATGGCTAATTAACAGCCCTTCTAGCCTTTGTCGTTAGTAGTATGCTGAATTCAAGAAATCATTTGGATAGGTAGTTATGAATGCTATTTAAAAATAATTAATTGAAAGATCTACAAGATTCTACCTTGAATCTTGAAAAATGTGATTGCTAAAGTGGTCACTGCCTAATACATATTCTGAAGGAACAGGCAGCATTTAAAAAGGAAAAAAAACAGTGTATTCCCATTGTCCACAAAAGCTCATTAGAAATGAGAAAGAAATTTGTAAGATCTCCAACAAAAGAGTATGAAATGGAAGGAGGGAAAAAAAGTAATTTCTTAGAGATCTTTTTTAACAGGTGAAAACATGCAACATCCCATGTCAGTTGCCAGAGACTCAGTTTTGCAGCATGCTATGGGGTAAATTTCTCACCACAATGCATATTAGAAGACTGGGGACTAAGAAGTCAGTCATGCACAATTCAATGTTATAGCAAATTTTATTTCATTTGTACAGCCTTGCAAAAGTTGTAGTTTACAAAACCAAATGTATTCTTTCACAGTCTGGCTTTTCAGTCTGCTTTTCATTCACTTATGCTCATAAGTCACCATTTTCTGTTTATAATATAAGGTTACACTAATGTCCTTAATGTAATGGTATTTCAAGAAAAACATTTATGAAAATGAGTGGTTTGCACATGTAGTGGTAAATGTCTAAAGTGCCTAGAAGGTGGTTAAAATACAGTATAATTGTATACAGTACAAAGGGGTAAACCAGTCTTACATTTTTATTGCCTTTCAACAAAAGCCAGAGGTTAGTGTATCTGCAGTTGCTTGGGCTTGAGATGACCTCTAGGGGTCATCTGATACTTTTATAAAGCACAGCGTTTATTTAATTATTTCTAAATCACCCCAAGAAATTAAAGACTTCTTCTCCGGTTTTTCACTTTAAGCTAGTGATGGCATACTCAGTTTTGTATATAAACTCTCATTTGATCAGGTATTATACAGTCTTTCCTAATGTGTAACCTAAATTTTCCCTTCTACAGGTTAAATTAGTTCCTCGATCGTCTTTGATTAATCCAAAAATGGCCTACTTTATGACGTGTGTTTAATTATTTGTAGACAGTTCCTGTTATGTCATTTTCCTCTGGATGGCCCTTGCTTAACTCTATAATCCTACATAGACTTTGTTTCCCAAACTTCTCTGCTCAGCTAGAGTCTACCCAGCTTCCTTGGCCAAAGTGCATCCTTTTAAATACTGTGTCCCTAGACAATTCTCTGATCTTTAATCAATGCTGAGTACTGCATAGCTATCTTGCTCAGTATTTGGGTTGTGCTTTTCCAGGGTGAATGAAAAATAACATCTGAGCCTAAAGGGAGCTCTGCAAACAAGGAGGAAAAAGCCAATTTAAGGGGAAAATTAAGAGTGATGTTAGGAGGGGCAGCAGCTGAGAGAGTCCTGAAGGTCTCTCCCCGGTTTAATCATGTCAGTCAGGTGTGACCACAGAACAGCAAGAGCTGATACAGCTTTGATGAGCCGAGGAGGAGTATGTGTATTATCGTCCTTCTTGCGAATAAGACTTCCCATCATCAGAGGCAGGTCCTGTAGATCATCCCCTTTGCCTTAAATTGCCTTATGGTATGACATTCCAGTATCTTAATATGGAAATCCAAAACATTGCTCTTTTTTGCAGCAATGTGAAATATTAACATAGGATCAATTTATATTTGATCCTGGGGAGAGAATCAAAGGGCATTGTACCTTTGCTTTGTATTTGTTATGTAGCAATCCCTTCTGGCCCTAAAATATATGAAATTTCTGAATCGTTAATGTGGTTTTGTAATTCTACAAAGTATGTTTTGTCTTTGATTACTTCCTAAAATTTAAATAGCTTTTTTCTTAAAATGATAAAAATAAAGATTTTTCATCCAGTGAATAGTCTATAGCTTTAAAATGTCTTTTAAGTCTTTTAACTGCAATCGTAAAATATTTCATGGAGAAAATATTCTGAAAAAGTTTAGTGTGGACATAGCCAGATGTTAGTTGTGAACTTTCAGTCAAAACAAAATAGTAGCATTGTCATTTAAAAGCCTACTGCATTCATTTTCATGTGGGATCAGTCTCCATGGATGTATTTTATAGTAGTCAGTAGTCTAGTGACTTCTCTGGTTCACCATGTTTCAGAAGGAATCTTGTACATAGCGGAAGACAGACCTTGAGAGACTCTACCCTTCTGCGAAAACAATCTTAATTGTAGATCCTATGAGAAAGTCACTGGTTTGGAAAGTAAGTCAATGTTTTTTTTTTTTACTTAGAGAAAAAAAAATTATTTTGGTTTACTTGTTCAAAACACATCATTCCAGGAAGAGGTGCTTTGACTAGATTTTCCAAATGAAAATTCAATATTTTTTAATGAAACATGTTAATTAAGAAGAAATAACATCATCAGTAAATTGGAATATCCAAGTAGACTACCTAGTAATGACACTGTGTGTCATACTGATTGAGTCTCTTCTGACTTTTTTCTGATCACTCTACCTTATAATCAATCAATCTGTTAATATAGTGACAATTTTTAAACTGAAGAGTCTCAGAATTAGACCATTTCTAGCCAATATTGAATAGTGCAAGCACATTATGGCCACCATTACAAAGACAGTAATTATTTGCAGCATGGACTTTGACACCAGTAACAATATTCAATATTTAGATTTCTTTTAAAACGTGTGTATGCATCTTACAGTGTCGTTAAATATGCATTTGAAGCCATATATTTAGCATTGATACACGTTCTGCATGCTTACACATGCATTTCTAATATCTAAGAAAGTTTCCTTTCTCTTCAAAGCTGATCATCTCATGGTATTTTTAGACTAATTATACCATCCAGCTCAAAATTAATTTTCTCAACTAGCCTTCTCTCTCTAAGTCCCTGTGAACCATTTATTCCTTCCTCTGTGACTTACGAGTTTTAAAAATAGTACAGTTATAAGAAAAATAACAGAACAAAACAACTTCTATGATTTTATGCTTTCTTTTTCTATATGAAGGCCACCAACTGGATGAGCCAGATATCTCCTTACTTTGGTTCAATACTCCGTTATTGCTTTCCTTCTCCCAGTAAAAACAAGCACACTAACATTGACATACATTCACTTCATGGGCCCCTGCTTAGTTATCTGATTAGTAGGAAGCAAATATTCTCTTCTGTAATTCTGAGGTAATATTCCACTTCATGCATTTCTTAGGATGAACAGCAGATTTCCACTCTTTTTCATTGTTTTGCTTTCTGATTGCACATCAAATTATAGCTGTGCATCCATATCTTTATTTTCTTTTCTAGTTAGTCAAAGGTAGAATAACTATTATAATCACAAGAATAAAATGGATCTATGTACTTGTCCTAAATTTCTTCATTTCTCTTAAAGATTTCAAGAATCATTAACCTACTAGAAACCAGATTATATTGGCATGGATTTTCTATATGGATGTGGTGGGTTAACCCTGGCTGAGCAAGTGATGCCCACCAAGCCGCTCTAGCACCCTCCCCCTTTCCTCTCCTTCCTCTACAGAGCAAAAGGGGAAGGGAAAATAAGATAGAGACAGAAGCCTTGTAGGTAAAAACAAGGGCAGTTTAATTAGTGAGCAAAAGTTAAGCAGTGCTGCACACGGAAGCAAAGAGCAAAAACAAAGGCTTATTCTCTGCTTCCCATCAGCAGGTGATGTCTGGCCTTTCCAGGGTAGCAGGGCTCCAAAATGTATAGCAGTTGCTCTGGAGGACTGAGGAGTAGCCCCCTCCCCCCCCCACACTCCTTTGTACCACCTTTAGAGTTGAGCTGACCTCATATGGTATGGAAGAATCCTTTGGTCAGTTTGGGTCAGCTGTTCTGGTTATGTTCCCTCCAAGCTCCTATCCCCCCATCCCATTGTGGGGAGAATGTTAGAAAGAGCCTTGGTGCAGTGTGAGCACTGCTCAGGGGTATTCACAACCACTCCTAACTCCCAACACAAAGGTACTGCACCAGGAGGGCTGCTGTGGGAAAATCAGCTCAGCCAGGCCCAGTACAATGGAAAATTAAAGATGCTTCAAAGTAGATTCTGTATGGTCTTGTGGAGGCTATTTTCCTATCTTTCTTGCATCAATTTGGATTGCAATGCCTCCTCACTTCTGGGATCTTTTTAGTGAAAAAAACAAAAATTAAATATTTAAAAATTCAATATCAGGTGATCTTCAGGTATTAAATATCTTCTTCAAAGGATGTTTAATTTTTTTAATAGACCCAAGAAATGACACTGGAAAAACACGAGCATAATCTGTGTTTGCCAGTGGGAATTCCTTCACAAACCCCAGCACATCACAGCACCAGCCCCTGCAGAGACTCCAGTGGTTTCAGATAATAGGCCCAGTCATCGCTTTGAATGTGGGTCCCACAGTAGCTGCATGTCCCCACAACTTTTTTTGGACTTACTACTTCCAAAGATATTGCATAGCCAAAGTTTATCAGCTTCTTTGGACTTCTCTCCAACACTGGACAATTTCAAGAATAAAAGTCAAAATTAATACTGAAATATTCTGAAACATAGTCACTTGAGCTTCTAATTATGAGACTGTAATTAAAATAAAGACAGCTCTGGATTTAGTATAATGTCTAGATTTCTTTCTAGTTCTTAACTTTTCTCCTCAAGGATGTTTAATCTATCAGAAGTGTTTGTCATATATAGCAAGATCCCGTGTTCTGAGTGCTGACCCAGAGCTGAAAATAAAGCCAGCTTGCAGGACTGACAGCAAATTCCTCGTGAGACCTCCTTGCTTATGTTGGCATTTGGTTAGCTTTCTGTGGTGAAAATATGACAACTTCCTCTCTCTTCTCCACTTTAAACTGAAGTCCCTGCTTCTTACCCAAGCCAACACAGTTCCTTCATCTATCTTCATTTAGATCTTCATTCACTTTGTCCTGATTTGTTACAGCGCTGTTGGAAGTGTTACAGTCTCTGGTGAGTTATATATCATGAGAACTATGTTCGCACATTTAACCAATTGCATGGTATTCATTGTGTTAAGGACAATGCATAGCCCATAGCTCCCTCATGTCTGCGTCCCTTCTCACCTGTATACTCACCTATAGAGGGTCTAGGTCTAGGGGGTCTTTCCGCATCTCATTTCAACAAGTATAATTTACTAGTAAAAATTTCTAATATATTTTTAATCTATAGGATTCACAAAATTAATTTCCTTGCTTAGTCAACATACCTAAACAATTATTTTACCTCAATATCTGAATTATTTGTATGTCTATGTATACTTAAATTAACCTATTGTATGGCATCAGTCTGGTCAGTCCCTACACAGGAAATTCGAAATCAACATATTTGACCCTGAGAAGGGATCATAAAAGCAGTCATGTTAAATATTTTTAATCATTTTATCTTGCTTTTTATTAAAGATCACTGTCCTACTTGCCAAACAGAAATTCATTTATCTTGCTCTGACTTTCTAGATCTCTTGATTACAGTATCAACCAGAAAGGGGATGGATATCAGCAAAGCAGTTCAAATTAGCAAATACTTATCTCTAGCAAAGAGTCGTGTTCTTGTAACACAGAACTTTTCAGATCTGTTGAAAGAAAAAAAATTAGCACAAACTTTTGGAGAAATTTTTTTAACAATTATTATGTAACATTTTTAAACTTTATTTAAAAGAAGCATTTATTTTCAGAAATAAATTTTATTGCTAGACAGTCATTTCCCATTACTAAAATGTACAGTATGAAGCTAACTAAATGTTTATTAACAATTAATTTCAAGCAGAAAACAAATTCTTTCCCTTTGTTCTAACAGATTTCATTTTCCCTGAAAATACGTGTAATGTTGTCAGTAAGAAAGTAGCTGTTAGGGTCCATTTTGTTAAAAATCTCTCCATTTTGACTTATTTATTGAAGAACAGAGTGGTGATACTTACCTATTGTTTGAGCCTGGGAAATCTGGGATGTAATTAACTCTATAGATTTGGTAACTGGTTTCTTTATTTAAAATGGTTTTTTTTTTTTACTATAGATAAAGGATGGTCCTTTCCTAGAAGTAATCTAATGCTCCGATTTCTGAAATCTCATTTGTATAAGATATTTCCATTACTTGCACGTAGAGGTGACTCAAGTCTACAGTCTGCGGTCATGAACGTTTCTGCCTACAGGTAGTTTCCACAATGAGAAATGCACCAAAGTACCTGATTTTAAGGTACCTACAGATGGAAAAAAAAAAAAAAAAAATCTACGTCTAGCTAGAAAGCTGGCTACTGGTCACATATTTTTTGATTCAGACATATGATAATATTATTTTCTCATGAGGCTAGTTAACAACTTGCCCTGCTCCGCTGAAATTACTGAACACACCGTAGTTGAATCACTGCTGCTCAATCCAAGCCACTGCCAGGTTAGGAGAATCACATGGAGATTGCAGGAGAAAACTATTGTCCAAGCTTTAGGACCTCTGAGTTTCCCTCTAGCATCACATCAGCTTAGAGAAGCAGGCCCACAAATAAGCTGCAATGGATGAAGCTTGCAGGAAAATATAATGGCACTGAAAAAAATTTGAAGCCATTCACAAGAAGAACAGACAATTTGACAGGATTGTTCCATAGCTGTACAATAGAAAGCAAGCTGCCTAATTCCTTACAAGAATCATGGTCACCAGAGCAGTTCCTCATCTGCAGAGACTGCATGAATGAAATGTTGGACCAAGCTGTGATCAGCACATCATCATACTTTGCTGATCAGTTTAAAGAAAAAAACAGGGAAATCTTAAGAAAATGTTCTGTTTCTGATCTGATCAGATCCACCCTACCATCATTGACAGAGTTTGGCTTCAACATACTTATCTCAGATTTTGGAGCTTCGTAAAATGTTTGCTAAAACTCATTAAACGGATCCTTGTCCCTTCTACCTAGATCCCCATTACTAAAATAAGTTGTTCGTCTGCCTTCAGGAAAAGGCATTGACCACACTTGTTGAAACACACAATGGCTCACACAGAGCTGCTGCTTACAAAGGCATCCAGGCAAGATGAAGGTGAGAGTGACTGAATGGGAGATGTACCTTGTGCTGAAATCATGCAGATCACCGCTGTCAAAATAGTACAACCACCTGGGGTCACATTTCCCTACTCACCAAGCTTCTAAATTTCTAAAAATGACCTTTCTTTCACCATCTTGCTAAAAGCCTTCATCCTTTCCTAGGACTTCAGAGTTGCTACCCACTTGCTTCCTTCATGCAGAGCTGCTGTAGTCTGCAATATGTTCCAATCAATGGAAGTAACATGGCAGATATAGAAAACGGCTGGCCCTTCTACCACGCTCTGCCATCATCACATCGGGCTCATGCTGGCATCCTTAACTTGTTCCTCCCCTGGCTTAGCCATTCCATTAAAGTATTGCTCCTAACTCAGAAAGCTGTGAATGGATCACATCCCACCTGTACGAAAGATCTGATTTCAATTTATAAATGCAGATCACAAAATCCAGGATAGAGTGAGTTGGAACTGTGCAGAAACTCTTGTTAGCTGAGGGGATAGTGATGTGGACATCCAAGGTATTGGAAAAGTTCAGACAAATCCATAACCATCATTAGACACTTCAAAAGAAATGTTGCCAAAATGTCTGCTTTGAAAAGACCTGTTCATGTCAGAACAGAAATGACCCTGACAGTTTAGATGTAGTGGTTTATACTGTGTGAACATGTTTTGTAAAGATGAAAAAGAAATGCTTTAAAATGGTCATTTTCATATTTACAGTCTAAAACTTTGGAATTCTATAGAGGAAACATTGCAAAATGTTTGTTTTCTTCCAATTCAGAATTAAACTAAACTTTGTATTCTGTTCAGTCCTTCTCCATATGGGCCACATCAAATCTATATAAACACCAGACTGCATCTAGAAGATTTTATTGAAAAACGGGAGCTGTGGGAAGAAGCAGGAAGTACTGAGTTCAAATCAAAATAGCTTTCTAAACCTTATCCTAATATATTCTTTTCAATTTATGCTTAGAGTTCCCCAACATTATTTTGGCAGGACTAATTAACTAAAATCACTTATGATGTAGAAAATTCTATCTCTAGGAGCTTGCATTACTACTTTAAGCATTCTTTTCAACTATTAAATAACCAACGGTTGCTTAGTGATTCATAGAAAAAATTACTCTGCTGCCTTTACTCACACATGTACCGGTGCATTCAAAGTCAGCATTAAACTGGGGTTTAGTTGGGTCAATCCAGCTGACCCATGACATGTTGCTGAGCTCGGTGACTGTCTGCAAGCCACAGCAGTGCTTTTTGTGGGGAAAGGGTGTAATCAACACTGTTCATAACCAAGTGAAACATTTATTAATTTGATTGTTTACTTTTTGAACGATTTGCTTTTGAGAAAATGCAGCTTAGCACTAGTTTAAGACCTAATTAATTCCCTGAGGGGCATACACTCAGAATCTTAAACAGGATTTATTTTGGTGCTCAAAGCCATCTATGCTTGAAATTCTGTATAAGCACATGTGGTTGGACATGCCAAACAAAAGGGCTAGTGAATTAAGTTTCTAGATTTAATCAGTGTGAGGTCTTGGAGAAATTCAGGCTATGGACTTGCATGCGTACTTGGAAAGTTTGCCTTGCCAGCATATCAGCTCTGCAGCTTCTGCATCGTTCATCTGTGTTCTTCCTTTTGCAGGTGAAAATGACTGAATTTCAGCACTGTGAATCAGCTGCGTAAAACTGTGCCCAGAGAGTGATGCGTAATTTTTCTTTCACTTTTTTATTAAGTCTTTTATTCCACAGAAGACTGAAATGCCAGATCTACCTGAGACTTGGCAGCTCCAAAGGCAGGATCAGGGCCTGGGGCACCTCTCCGGCTGGCGTCTTGATAGGTCTGCAGGGAGCAGGCCAGGGAAACGCAGCCCGTGTTAGAAACCGTGTACTCCTGATCGCTTTTACTGCCGTAACGGAGTAAAATTTTTTGACTTGTTAAAACGTTTCTCCCAGGCTCCGCTGGCTGTGCTTGTCAGATAACTGCTCAGCCATCAAGTGTATAACTTCCTCGGGGAAGCAGAGGTAAGAGCCGCCATGGGGGACCGAAAGTGCAGCTCCGTCCTCTGACATTTTGTAAAGTTAAATTACAGGGGCGTTATCTTTTGTATTTTATTTCCCTTATTACACAGCGCGAGTGCACCTTAATGGGATGCAGTTACCGAAGTAAACAACCCCGTGGGATGCTTATTTGCTCGTATTAAGGCAGGAATTCGAGCTCTGTTAAGATTTATTTAGACACTGGTGTTTAGACAAAAAA
>NW_008613146.1:0-2926 GCF_000691845.1 Merops nubicus | reverse complement strand
AAATCTTCATAAAATAAATCCTTATGTGCCAGTAGGTGGATGTAGGTATTTAGCAAGTATTTTCTCCTCTTCTCTGCAAGGTGATATCAAATTAGTGTCAATGACAAAGTTTACAGGAGTTCTTTTCCAAAGTCTTGTAGAATCTGAGGGGTTTTACCATGAACTTTGACTGTGTGGTTTGTGCATGTCAATGAAAGGCTTCCAAATCAGAATGAAGAAAATCCATCTCCTCAAAAAAGGATTCACATTTTGGTTTAGCCAGTGAATTTTGAGTCCTATTTCATAAAATGGGACATTTTCTAAAAGAAATTCATATGGTTATGTCCAGTTGTTGTTCTTTTTTTACAGTATTATTCTGAGAGGCAGAAAATGGGAGCTTAACTCTCTTTTGGGAAGGAGATTTCTGTATGAAGTGAAGTGGATAAGCAGTTGAGCTGTTTGCCCATGGGAACAGGCTTCCTAGGGGGGTGGTCAGTGCCCTGTGCCTGTCAGGATTTCAGGGGCATGTGAACAGGGTCATGTTTTAACTCTTGGTCAGGCCATTGCACTAGATGATTGCTGTAGGTCTCCTCCAACTGGAGCTATTCTAGTCAGATGGTGGATATTTCCAGAGCATCCTGCCAGACTTCATGCCTCGCTTTGGAAAGTGAAAAGACACCCAGCACAGAATTAAATTCACTTAAATACATTTGTAATAACACATATCAGAGCCAGCCACCTAAGGCTCCTTTAGGGATCAGTAAAAAAGCAGATGTAGCAACATAAAGTAGACAAATACCTTGAAGTAGACACACAAACCATGTCAGATGAAATAGTCACTGTAAATATCTATTAACTCTAAAAAAATTCCAGCTTTCTAGGTCAGATATAGACCTTTACCTTACAGATATCTAGAATTAAGAAAGACAAACTCCATTCCTAGTTCTGGTGTTCTACAGGAATTTAGGCTTCATCTAGTAATTTAATTTCTTGACTATTCCAGGGCTGCCAGAAGCAGAATTTCTGCCTCCAAACCTAAAGATCAGTTTGCATCAGGTTGGATTAGATTATGTTCACAGAGCATAAATTTTCAGGGAAGTAAGAGGAGCATCTTTTCACATTTAGCAGAAAAATCTTTCAGCAGATGCTGCTGTTCAGGTGTCACCTTATTTGGACTTACAGAGAAACAAAATATAGAGAGCTGAAACTAAGATATTAATGAGAATAGGTAAAAATGCTCTGGTAAGAGGAATAAACTAAACCTTGATCCAAAATGCAGTGAAATCCATTAAAGCAGCACTTTTAGATGCATTTTATTTCCTCCTTTTTTGGTAGGATAGTGTTTGATGTAAACTGAATATTCTATCTGATGTATACAAAAAAAAACTAAATAAATCTGTGACCTTTGAATTAAGGAAGTTCAGCACAAAGAAAGCATTATACAAGATTTTCCTAGAGAAAATATGTAGGAGGGGGCTTCTATTAGACCAGCCTTTAACAGGTTTTGTTCTGCAGAATTTCAAGAGCTTGAGTAATTCAGTAACTTAACCCTTGAGGCCTTTACAAATATTTAAGTTGGCCCACTTACTTTTTTTCAGCATCAGCAAAAGAACCTTTCCTGCTGGTACAATTAAAACTTGCCAGTGAAACTGTCAATTGAGTTCCAACATCATTTCATAGTAAATCAAAGTCATCAAGAAAAGCAGCTCAGACTCTGTGCTGTCATGCTACAGCACCAATATTCACAGAAAAGGTGTATGCAGCAGAGATATGGGGAGGAACAGAACTGAGATTTAGGTTGCAAAGCTCAAAATCACTTAACTTCATGTTTAGAATAATTAACTTCAGAAGTGGGGCAAGCCACACCCTTGCAAGTTGTCGTAGCTCAGCAGTTCACTCTCAGTCACACCCTGCACTATGAGGAGTCAGCCCCATCTATTTTGATATTATTTATTTCAAATTGTTGGTATGGGAAAGGAGATCAAAGTATATCAACATTTCACTGAAGATTTAAAAAAAAAACCCTAACAGAACTTGTTCAATTCCCTGTTGCCACTACTTTACATTTTCTCAAAGTATATCAACATTTCACTGAAGAGTTAACAAGTTCTGTTAGGATTTTTTTTTTCAATTCCCTATTGTCACTACTTTGCATTTCTCAAAGTATATCAACATTTCACTGAAGATTTAAAAAAAAAACCCTAACAGAACTTGTTCAATTCCCTGTTGCCACTACTTTACATTTTCTAAAATTCTACAGCTGCTTTTCTGGTATACTCCAAACAATAAATAGCTAAAACCTCTAATTCAGCTACTCTGTAGTAATTAGTTTTCTTTTTACCCTGCCTTTGTCATTTCAGGAACACATTTAACTTCTGTGTTTTACATCCTGACAAGCCATTTGTGCTTTTAGGTACATTTCCATTCTTCAGAAGCCTAATTCAGACTCCAAAAGCTTTCAGGGTTGCTTAGCCAAGCTCTGTGCACACCAGCAGAGCACCAGAGGCACTCACACTGCTGGAAAGGGCAGTCGGGTGTTCCCCTCGGGGCCCCCCCCAGCCATTATCATCTCATTTTATTCCAGAGGAAATAAATTCTAAAGCTCAGATTCCTCCAGCTGCTGACATAAATCCTTGCATACATCCTGAAGGCAATATAGCAGAAGCAGATTCCCATATTTACTATGATTTAGTTCTTTAAAGCAATCAGATGTAGCACTGCAGCTCAAGAAAGAATAAAGTTTACCTATATTTTCTGCTTGAATTACTACAAAGAAATAGTAGTAATAGTACAACTCTTACTAGTAGAAATAGTACAACTTTTAGCATTGGTTGTACTTCTGTTTCCTTCTTCACCTTCTAGATCTTTCTTAAAGAAGTTTGAAGGGCTTTAACTCTTGAATTACTTAATGACAATTAACTTTGTTTCTGTGACATTTATCAGAAAC
>NW_008613145.1:0-1747 GCF_000691845.1 Merops nubicus | reverse complement strand
GCCCCATGGTAAGGGGATCTGCCCCATAGAGAGGGGACTTGCTCCATGGAGAGGGGATTTGCCCCATGGTGAGGGCAAGTGCTGCCCCATGGTAAGGGGATCTGCCCCATGGAGAGGGGATTTGCCCCAGGGTGAGGGGATTTGCCCTATTGCAAGGAGATGTGCCCCATGGCGAGGGGACTTGCCCCAAGGTGAGGGGATTTGCCCCATGGTGAGGGCAAGTGCTGCCCCATGGTGAGGGCAAGTGCTGCCCCATGGTGAGGGCAAGTGCTGCCCCATGGTGAGGGCAAGTGCTGCCCCATGGTGAGGGCAAGTGCTGCCCCATGGTGAGGGCAAGTGCTGCCCCATGGTGAGGGCAAGTGCTGCCCCATGGTGAGGGCAAGTGCTGCCCCATGGTGAGGGCAAGTGCTGCCCCATGGTGAGGGCAAGTGCTGCCCCATGGTGAGGGCAAGTGCTGCCCCATGGTGAGGGCAAGTGCTGCCCCATGGCAAGGGGATTTGCCCCATGGCAAGGAGATGTGCCCCGTGGTGAGGGGATCTGCCCCATGGTGAGGGGATCTGCCCCATGGAGAGGGGATTTGCCCCATGGTGAGAAGATTTGCCCCATGGTGAAGGCAAGTGCTGACCCATGGTAAGGGGATCTGCCCCATGGAGAGGGGATTTGCCCCATGGTGAGGGAGATGCTGCCCCATGGCGAGGGGGTCACCTGCCCCACAGTGAGGGGATGTGGGACCCACAGCGAGGGAAAAGCTGCCCCACAGCAAGGACAACACCTGCCCCATAGCGAGGGGATATATGCCCTGTAGTCAGGGGATAGCTGCCCCATGGCGAGGGCAACGTCTGCCCCATGGTGAGGGGGTCACCTGCCCCACGCCAAGGGCAATGTCTGCCCCATAGCGAGGGGTCACATGCCCTATGGCGAGGGCAACTTCTGCCCCATAGCAAGAGGGTCATCTGCCCTATAGCAGGGCAGTTACCTGCCCCATGGCACGAGAGCCTTGTGTGCCCCACGGCGAGGGGGTTCGGCGCCCCATAGCAAGGGGGCTGGGTGCCCCACACCAAGATGCTTCAGTGCCCTATAGCAAGGGTGCTGGGCACCCTATAGCAAAGGTGCTGGGTGCCCCATAGCAAGGGGGCTGGGTGCCCCATAGCGAGGGGTTTCAGTGCCCTATAGCAAAGGTGCTGGGTACCCCATAGCAAGGGGGCTGGGTGCCCCATACCAAGGGGCCTCGGTGCCCCACACCAAGGTGGCTGAGCACCCTATAGCAAAGGTGCTGGGTGCCCCATAGCAAGGGGGCTGGATGCCCCATAGCAAGGGGCTTTGGTGCCCTATAGTAAGGGGGCTGAGTGCCCCATGGTGAGGGGGGTGGGCGCCCCACAGCAAGGGGGCTGGATGCCCCACAGCAAGGGAGCTGGATGCCCCATAGCAAGGGGCTTTGGTGCCCTATAGTAAGGGGGCTGAGTGCCCCATGGTGAGGGGGGTGGGCGCCCCACAGCAAGGGGGCTGGATGCCCCACAGCAAGGGAGCTGGATGCCCCATAGCAAGGGGCTTCGGTGCCCTATAGCAAGGGGGCTGAGTGCCCCACAGCGAGGGGGCCAGATGCCCCACGGCAAGAACCTTTGCCGCCCCATACCACAACCTCTGTCCACCCCACAAGCAGCCACCTGCCCTATAGCGAGGGGCTGCCCCACAGATCCCTCCCTACCCGGGCCGTCCCGTGCCTCAGTTTCCCCAGAACAAGGTCGGG
>NW_008613144.1:19696-24422 GCF_000691845.1 Merops nubicus | reverse complement strand
CGGGGGGAGGTGGGGGAGGCAGGCACCGTGTCCTGCCCCCGGCCCCGGAGCATCCCCGCGGAGCCGCCGTGCCCAGGCCGGGGAAGCGGCTTTGTCGTCTTTTTTTTTTAAGTCAAGCGAGCAACTGGTCGGTGTTCTTAAGCCAGTGGGGTTCTGTTCCCAAAGATGCGTGCCCAAGACCTTGGATAAACCCCCCCCCGGAAAAAGCAGAGAGAAGTTTATTGGTTTTAACGTACTTAACATGAAAACGTGTGTTTTCATGACACACCGGCTGCGTGGCAGCGATGCGGGCAGGAGGCACTCGCGTGGCTTACTGGTGCTGCTGGGGGGAAAAAATGAGGCTTTAAAACAATGTGTTGCAGTAGATTCTGGGTGTCTGTATCCAGAGTTCTTTGTTCTGGTAACGCTGGGATTCTGGAGGGGCTCCCTGGGGCTTGGTGGTGTCCCCCAGGGCAATTAGGGTGAATTAACCGGTTGCTCGGTGCTCTTGCAGGCTGCTCATGCTTGCAGCCAGCCTGGCTACGATGGGGGGAGGTCACACCTGCCCGAGGTGAAGGTCTGGGCTTGGGGTTTCAACCAGGCTGTTGCCTGCAGTTGCTGGCAGTGAAATTTTGCTCTTGTGAACATTTGGAGCAGAGTTTTATTTTGGTGGGTGGTTGAATCCCTAGCTGAGTTATTTTGCATGAACCCAAGCCTGCTGTGTGGCTCTAATAGCTGAAGAACAGCTCATCCTGGCAGCCTTCGTTTGAGTCTGAAGCAGAAAGCAGCTTCCTTCCCCCCACCCCTCGGGGTTACAGTGTGGCACAGAATTGAAACTTGAGGTGTGAGGTGGGTCCAAGCCTTGGACACGTCAGCGGGGGGAGCTGCCGGCAGAAGGACTCTGTCGTGGGCGCTCTCAGGAGCATCTCTGCTGACGCTCGTACAGGCGATGTGAGTCTAGTCTGATCTAAATGGTGCTGCTACTCATCCTTAACACTTGCCTTAGGAGTAGAGCCTTTAAAATATCAAAAGCATCTCCCCCTACTGCCTGACAACCCCCCACCCGGGGGCCTGGGCTGGTGCTGGCAAGCAGAGGAGAGACGATGTGCAGCTAAAACGCGTCCTAGCGATGTTACTCAAGGTCACAGCTTCCCCTGGAACCTGAGGTTTCATACATGGGCAGTTAAGTCACATTACTCAGAGGAGATTTTTTTTTTGAGTAGCTCCTCCTGTGGCTCTTCCCAGGTTTGCCCAGCTGTTAATTCTCTGGCTTTGGTGACAGCACAGGCTGCGTCACGCCAGGCACGTTTACGCAAACACGGTGCCCCTGAAATTTGCAGAGTGCTGGAAGAGTCTGGTGGGGCTCCTCTGCTGGTGGGGCAGGATTTTCTTTGCTTTGTTTCTAGTGCTTTGCTCTTATATTCAACCTATAGCATTCGGTACCTGATAATTTGAGCCTTTTTGGGTCTCTCTCCCAGCCGTTAGGAACCATTGCCCACACCTGTCGTTGTGCACCTGCTTCCAGCTTTGTCCTTGAATGTTTTTAACCAGCATGAAATCATTTGTCAGTAAATGGGACCCATGAAGGTGGTCTCAGATTTGCTAATGCAATCGGCCTCCAAAGGGGGAGACCCTCCACCAACAAGTAGATGTTAAACAGTGCAGTCCTGTTGAGCATCTGTGTTTAACATCCTGTGGGTCTCGGAGCAGGAGCCCTTATGAGGCTGCTGGTAGTGACCTCTCCAAAGGTGTGTGACTGGTCTATAACATACCTTTCTGCCTTAAAAAACTGATTTTACAGTTTTACAGATGTGAAAACCACATTACTGTACTGCAATAGGAAATTTTGCAGGCTGTGGTACGTGCACCAGACCAATCTTTCAGTCTTTACCCCCAGATCTGTGGTGCGTTTTCACACAGGTCCCTTTCTGGGAGGGTCTGAGGCCCCTGGGTGAAGGTGCACCCACTGGCAAGGTAGACCCTGGGTGTGCCCCTTGCTACAGTGGGGGGCACGCTGAGGCTCTGGGTGGGGCACCCCGAGCTTGGGGAGCTGGGCACGAGCAAAAAGCCTCTGTCATCTGCCTGGGAACTGCAGCTGCCGCGGGAGGCTCCGGGAGGGCGAGCGGCTCCTCGGTGGTGGGAGGAAGAGCTGCGGGTGCCAGGGCTGGTGCCAGGGTTGGCACCTGTGCCCTTCCTGCCTCCGGAGCGGGTCAGGCTGGTGCCCCAGGTCGTGCCATGCTGCTCTCAGTGAGAAGTGTGAGACCTGGGGCGTGTGCCCCATGCACGGTGCTGCAGCAGCTGTGGAGCGTGGTGGATAAGTTGTGTTTGCGTGAAAGGAAAAAACCTCAGGCTGGTATTTGTTGAGGGCTCTCTTTCTTCAGCTGCACAGCACTCCCAGTAAGCTCTGAACACAGTGTTTAGCTCTCTCTTTATTGAATGCAGCTTTAATTCAACTTGAGCAACTTCCCCAACTGTTTTATCCAGCAGGGATGACTGGAAGTGTAGCTAAGGCTGTAGCCTGTCTCGTTGCTCAGCTGTTTCCAACTCCCATGCTTTTAAGTAGGTTTTCACCTGTGCCCTGATTTCTTTCTAGGCCATTTGCAATAATTAGATTGTTAATTAGCTCATTACTTGTGACTTTTGGCAGGAAGTTTGCAGAAACTGACTTTTTGTAGCTTGAAATACTAATGGGTACCACAAATGCTGCTTAATTGCTTGCTAATCTGCTTCTTATCCTCCTATACAATCTCCTTCTTATCCTTTTACACATCTTAAGGCTTCCTGGGCTACCGTGGTTCTTCAGAGGCAGAGAAGGTTGCTGGGGTGGGCAGCAGGAGGTCTGTGCACGGGCAGCCCCAGGGAGCAGGGCTGGTTCTTGTGGGTTAACAAAAACCATCGCTATGTCATGGGTGTTGGGAGACTCGAGTGCTGTGGATGTGCCCAGAGCTGCCAGAAAGGCAGAACTCTTCCTGGGGGAGCTCACTGTGCACTGGCTGCATGTCAGCCCGAGGTACAGGGGGGCTTTCTGATCCACTTATAATGATCTGCTGTGGCTGGAAGGGATGTGAGCTCTTGTGGGAAATCGTAAAGAGCAGAGAGAAAGGGGTGTATGTGTTCTCCTCTGCCTGGGTTTCCAGATCCTTCTGTCCGATACCATTACCAGGGAATGCTGAGGAGGGAGAGAGCAGCAGCTCGTTATCTGCAGGCTGTCATGGTGAAGGAATGATGACGTGTGGCTAAGTTACAGCTGATGGGTTTTTTTGTCTCTGTTCTCCTAAGTGAAGAAGTGCTTTGAGGGTGGTAAGGGAAAGGGAACTGGTTTGAAAGCGGGTGAGAGTGAAATTCTTGGTCTTATTCTCAGAAAGTTGCTAGTTCCCAGAAGCAGCACATTCTCTTTGTCTTTTCTGTTTGTACTCCCATCCTTGGGGTCTCTGTCTTGTTCCTGTTGTCCAAGCAACTCTTGGTCCCTCTGCAGGTCAAGGTTCCAGCAGCACTGGAGGTTTTGTGAGGGGGCACCTCACTGGAAACTGGGTTTGTATAACCTGGGCTCCTGTCCTGGGAGCTGGGGAAGAGGTGTGTACATAGGGGTGAAGAGCTGTGCAACATGATTCACACTTAGGAGCAAAAAATATCCTGCATCTGTTACTGTTTTCATGTGTCCAAAGTAGGAAAGATCTTGGTAAGAAGGATCTTGATTCCTTAAGAGGAGAAGGGGGAAAGAAAAAAGCATCATTTAGTAATGGAGGCTTGGATCTCATGCAGTAACTTTTCTGGGGAAAATGTCTAGTTCTTATCCCTGGTTATGACTCAGTCAGCAAAGATACTCTTCAGATTTCATCTCTTTCCAAACTTCATGCCAAACGTTATTCCTTCCCCCAGGTTTTCCTCTGCTCATCCCCCCACTCCAGTGCTCTTGTTTTGTGCTGTCTCGGTTCAACGCTCGGTACCAGAGCTGGAAAATGTCAGCCTGGCCTCCCCTTACCTTTGAAGCAAACGCTTCTCTCTTGCTATCTGCCTTCAAAACCCACCCTTCCTTCCCCCACCTCCTCGCTGCCCTCCAGACGGAAGCGAAACCCACGACAGGCCTGGTCTGAGCTGCAGCTTGTGTGGTGGCTGCTCTGGAGGGTTTGGGGCTGTCGCCGTTGGCTCCAGGCGGCTGCTTTTATTGACTGCATTAAGCGAGGGAGAAACAAAAGCCAAACAAACTCCAATCACTCAGAGTTGCCTCAAACCCAGTAATTTTATGTCAACAGATTATGCGCACTGGAGAAATGTTGGTGTTCAAATAGACTAATTAAAAATGTTTCTGCAATTACTTTTGCAACACAAATGATGCTAATTATATAATGCTGCAGAAATGGGAAACATCATCCCGGAGGGTTTTCGTGTGCCTCGTGGTGGTGATGGGAGCCTGGGTGCAGCAGCCACGGGGGCAGCCCTGGGAAGGAAGGGGGAAGTTGCTCTGTCCCCCCTGCTGCACCAGCCGCTCAGGGCTTGGCCTTCCGCAGAACTGAGTGAGAACAGAGCTGGTGGGGAGGATGGGAGGACGTGCCCCTCCGCGGGCTGGGCGGGGGGTTGAGTCTCTCTCAAAGACTAGTTTTAGAGCCTGTGGATTGAGTGGGTTTCTCTGATCCTGCTCTCTCCCGTGCTGGATTCCTGCAGCTGGGGAGGGCAGGTCTGGTCTGGAAGGAAATCTGGGCTCCCAGGAGCCTCCTGCAGCGCGGGGTCTGCGGCTATCGGGTTCAAC
>NW_008613144.1:9178-19665 GCF_000691845.1 Merops nubicus | reverse complement strand
AGGAATCACTTGATATGTGGAGCCCCGTTAGTGTCCCCTTACAGTGCAGAAGGGCTCTGCTGAGTTTCTCAGTGGAAGTGGTTTCTCTTTTCCCCCCCCTCCCTTTGCAGTTAGCATGGTAGGTTTCTTTCTCATCTCCTGAGATAGCTGCCATCCTAAAATGATCTTAGACTTTGATAGTGAGATGTTTTCATTTCCTTCCCATGGTATCTGTCGCTGACCAGTGTCAGCAGTAGGAAGCTGGGTGGAGGGTCTCGGAGCTGGCTTGGGGGATGTTTGGGTGCCTTGGAGGGGTAGCTGGAGTGTTTGTGTCACATCTAGTTGGTGTTTCTCACCTGTGACTCCACTGCAGAGTTTAAACCACCCCAGTATACAAGCCTCTGCCATGGTTATTCTCTGAGTTTTGAGTCTTCCAGGGGAATTTAATGCCTGGGCTGTCTCTAAGGAGATTTCTCTGCAAACAGTACAGACATTTCTGTACATCTGATAGCTCATGTGCATGTAATCCTACAAATTCCTGCAGCACACGGGCTCCTGGAAGGCTGTGTACAGCATCCTTGTGCCAGCAGCAAGTTGTGGGTGGCCACTCACCTGTCTCAGCACCAGCAGAAGGTGCTGGGGCTGCAAAACAGAGCAAGACCTTGAGGGTTTGATATCTGGTGTAAAACAGGAGGTGGGGTTGAATCTCCTCTCAAAACCTGGTTGTGAATTCTGTTAACTGCTGGGGTTTTGTCTAGCAACTCAATCTAGAGGAGTTGCAGAAGCTCTTCAGGTGGGCTGCTGCCCTTGCTACCAGTGAGCAGAGCTCCTCATTCTTCCAGCTGCACTTGAAAAGGCAGAAATCTGAAAATCCTCGAGCCACTTCTTGGTGCTGTCCAGTCCCCCCTCGGCTTTATCAGCAAATAAGTTGTGTGATCACAGTGACTGAGCAGTCAGCTTCTGGCTGTGCCCATAGTTTAGTTCAGAGCAGAGCTGCTCGGCCGTTGGAAAGCTGTGATCAGAAGGGGGATGTTGAAGTGTTGTCCCCTGCTCCGAGTCGAACACGTGGGTAACGAGGGGGGTGCTTATAGTGGTGGGTGGGATGGGGTTTTGGCTGGGGGAGGCGTTGGGTGGGTTTTCCTGCAGAAGCCAGCTGTGCAGGGGATTAGTGCTGCACGTGAACAGGCAGCTCGGGCACAGCCAGGGTCTGGGGAGGGCTGGGTGCCTGGCACTGCGTGTGGCAGGGGCAGCACGGGGCAGTGCTGGGGGGGTGTGGTGAACTCCCCCAGCCTGGCCTGAGTCACTGCTCTGCACGTCCTAAGCTGGAGCTGTTAGGAAAAGGTGAGTAACGAGCTCCCTGGGGGAGAGGGTAACTGCAGGTCTTCTGGGCAGCGTGTTCCTTGTGTTCTTAGAGGGCTGCAACCCAAGACAGGTTGATAAGAGCAAGCCCTTTGGAAAAGGCTTTGAAACAACATCAGAGCAGTGATCCTGGATGTGGCCTTGAGTTTCCATTGCTGTGTTCTGGCATTGCTGGCACAAATACCCTTTGCTCTCCTGATGACCCATGTCCCTGGGAGCTGGGCAAGGGGAAGAGGGAGGAAACGGTACGAAGGGCTCTGCAGACCCTCCAGCCTTTTCAAAAGGTGCTGTAGGAAACAAAGTGTGGCCAAGGACTTGATCATCCCCTGGGTTCATGTTGCCCTGTACCCTGAGTTTTAGCAGAGACTCTTAGTGGAGCCAAAGCCACTGTACTCCTTGGAGCAGGACCCCTGCAAGGACTGCCCAGAGTGAGGCAATGAGCTGAAATCTTGTACCTGAACCAACAGGGGATGAGGTGTATGGGCCTAAGTGCAGTAGGGAACAAGGGCTGTCCCTGGAGTTTCACGTTCCCTGGGGAAAGGACAGCTGTGGGCTGCTGCTTCTGTGCTCTGAGCCAGTCCCACCACTCAGCCAGGGCTGGGGGGGTGTTGGTGACCACTGTGCCTTGGCCAGGGGTCCCTTGAGGCAGGCAACAGAGATGTAAAATGGATGCAGTAGTCCTCCAGATAGTGACCCAGTAGATGGAGGTGAAAATCTCTCTGGAGCTGCTCAGCCCATCAGGGTGAGTGTTGGGGGGTGTTTCCCAAGCAGAAGGGCTGTTCCAGCAGAGAAGGGACCCTCACCAGGAGAGGCTTGACTTCAGCCTGCCCTGTCCTGCCAGCCTGGAGCAGCTGTCACCCAGCAGGCAGTTTTTCCACAAAAGCCACAGGAGGGGTGGGGGGCACAGGAGGAAACCTGGGTCTGTGTGGTGCTCCGTAGCAGCCAAGTGCTCTGCATTCAGCAGCAGCAAGCCCCAGAAGGAGCTGTGCTGGCTGTGGCTCCTCCCGGGAGGGCAGCGGTCCCAGCCCTGAGCTGCTGCTGGCAGGAGGAGCTCCCTGGGCTGGGACAGGAGCAGCTGAGCGCTGGGTGGCTTCCCGTGGTGATGGGGATCACCCGTGGGCTCCCTCCTGGGGGTGCTCTGGTCCCCCCTCAGTGTCTCATCCCCAGGAACCGAGGGCTGTGGGGCAGCAAAGGGATTCGACTGCAGGGAGCTGGGCTGAGGGAGCTGCCTGTGCTGCAGGCCCTGGACTCTTGCTCCCCTGCTCATCCTCCTGCACGTGGCCACAGCTCGACGGAGACATGGAGGGATGGCTCCTGCCAAGCACCTTTCTCCCATATGGTGATCACTTATTTGGCTTTCCTGTGTTCAGTGCTGAGAGGTGTCTGGGAGCTATTGTCTCCTTAAACAGCTTCTGCCCCATCAGAAACACTTCTGCAGGTTTGTTGCTGGTGGGGAGAAGTGGAGTGAGCTAAAACCTTCCCTTGCTTGGGGACTGGCAGGACCCTGGGTGCCCAGTGCTGTGCTGGGGTGGGCTCTGCCTTGGGGGGGAATCTCCACAGTTCTCAGCTGCTGGTGTCAGCAGCACTGTGTGCTCTGCTCCAGTTACCTGAACACGGGCTGCGAGTGATTTATTGGTCCTGTTCTTAGACCAGCCTTCAGTGGAAAAATAAAATAAATCAAAGTGTTCTCCTCGTGAGCATTCCCCCTGAATTTTGGAGAACTGACAAGCAGCAGTCCTTTTCTTTTTTTCCTGATGAGGATTATTTAGCTGTTCATTGATAAGGGAGGGAGCTTGACAAGTCCTCACAAGGTCCCACTCTGCAGCGAGTTGTCCCTCGCCTTAGCTTCCGACAGCTGCTCCTGGTGCCTGTGGAAAGGAAAGGGATTGCAGGAGAGGTGCCAGCTCAGCTCGGGCACTGCCACTGCTGCTGCCAGCGACGGGCAGTGTCTGCAGCCCAGTCCCTGCGGGAGGCTTCCCCTGCAGCCCTGTCATCTCCACTTCAAACTGGGACAGGGCTCATCATCTGCCTGCGAAGGGGTTGCTGGAAGCCAGTTACCTTCTCTTGTTTACAGAGCTCCTCTCTCTCTGGAAGCTGTCCAAGGCTGGGCAGGGCTGGGCCGTGGCACTTGCTGCTCTGCTCTTAGGTGCTGATAAATGCTGTTTAGATGAAGATGTGATTCTTTCCCTTGCTGCTCCTTGGGCATGCCAGAGTTGCCTGCAGAGTATCTGCTGGCACGTTGGCAGCTTGCAGGGTCTTGACTGGGCAGCTCTCTGTGGTTTGTAGGTGATGTGAGGCACAACTGCAGCTCTGCTCAGGCTGTTTGCTGTTTGATTTGGGCTGACTTCCTCTGCTGTTGGCAGCTGTCCTGTTCTTCCCATCATGGGGGGGGAACCCCCATTCTAACATGCTTCTTGAATTGGTGAGAGCTGGGGGTGGATGGCTGTAACCTCAGCAGCCTCTTGCTTTCAGAATTTGACTTCTGTTGTGCAGGAGCACAAATCTTCCTGCCCCAGCTGAAGTGCATTGATTGCCAAATATCTAATGCATTGAATTACATCCTCTCTGATTAAATAATTTCCTTCCATTTTTGGTCTTGCTTTTGTGCCAGATTTATACATCTTGTTTAAATATGACAAGCAGAATATACTTGCTGCTCTCCTCGCTGGGCAGGCAATGCCTGCCAGAAGACCCAGTGTTAATAGGTTCCAGTACCTGTGAGTTACTGGGCTTGTGACCCTGAGACTGGTCACGGTACAACTCCCCTTAGAGTGACTCTGGCATCCAGTTAAATCTGTTTGTCCAGAGGGTTGGTGTGTTGGGAGCTCCCCTCTTTGGGTGGGAGTGTGCACTGCCCAGAGCAGTCTTCTGAGTGAAAATCCTGCTGGCTCCAAGCAGGAGGAAGAACAGGTGAAGGTTTATTTGTGGGGTGGTTGGGGAGATGGGGGGATAGCTTGTGGCACTGCAGGCAGGGGCTGGGAGCAGCAGGGGCTGGGCAGGGGGTGTAGCTGTGGGTGCAGGCAGCACTGGGGGGCTGTGGATGGAGGGCAGGTGGGCTGGGGCAGTACATGTGCTCTTGGGGCAGAGGCAGGAGCTGCCTGCTCAGGGTGGCTCTGCTGCTGCTCTCGGTTGGGAGTTGTGTCTAAAAACTTCAATCTCCTGCAGTTCTGCTCTGGTCTTCCTACATTTGGTATGGAGTCAGCAGCAGGGAAGCTAAAAAGGATTGATGCCAAAATCTCAGCCTTCAGCAGCTCCTCTTCTTCCTCCTGCTGTGATGCTGGTGTGTTTTAGCGGATCATGCTGGTAGATTCCTCCCAGTCTTCTGTTGCCATGTGAAATGATGCAACAGTAATAGCTTCACCTCTGGAGAGAACAGCTGAATACCTTTATTCTGACGGTCTGAACAGCAAGCACCTTTAATAGTTGACACTTAGCACATGAACAAATGCATTTTCATGATTTCCAATTATAGCAGAAGAATGAGAAGGTGAGGTTGTGAAGAGGAGTGAAAGTCGTCTCCTGAATGGCTCCATGTGCCTGTGCCTGTGACATAGCTATGAAGTCAGGAGGCTGTACAGAAATTGTTTTAGAATATCAGCGAGAAGCTGGAGTGAGGGGGAAGTGGCCCACGAATTTAATTTGCATCACTGAGTGGATTAGCTCCTGACGCAGTGCAAAGTCATTATTTACTGTGTCTCCAGATCTGTTGCCTTTATCAGTGCAACCGTTTGGAGAGAGGCTGATTCAGAGATCGTTGCATCTCCCTGTCTTGCTTGGAGGGGACTGTTAACACTTGCCTTGTAAGCAAAATGATGGTGCTTGTCAAGGCTGCTAATATTGTGCCTGAGTAATTTGTTTTAATTTTTTTTTTCTTTCTTTGCATTTATTACTAATGCTTCAGCTTTTGCTTGGCTTAGGAAAAATAACTGGAAATCCTCTATAACTTGCCATTAACCCAGAGCAGCCGAGAGGAGGAGGATTGCCTGGGTGAGGAGGCCTCCTGGGTTGGAGGAGGTTGGGAGTGGTGCACACCATGTCCCTGGTGTCCACGGGGGATGCACCTCCCTGACCCAGCAGCAGGAGCTGCAGCCGAGTCCCTGCTGTGCTGCTGCTGCTCTCAGCTCGTCCCCAGCAGTCCCTGTCCCTCGGGATAAGTCAGTGAGGTGCCACCTTTCTGCACTCGTGGAAGATTTATGCACAGCTTGAAGTAATCCCCCAAACAGTCGTTTCTAGACCCCCTAGAGCGTGATGTCAGTTTTGCTGTGGAGCAAACTCTGCTCTGTTGTCACGGTGGGAGATTAAACTTGTTTGCAGACTTCAGTTTTCATTCTGTTCTGGGCTGCTTTGGGAAAACAGCCTTTAATGGGGAGACTGGAATTCTTCCTGTTTGCTTGGTTTCTGAAGAGTCTGATGGAATAACTTGCCGTTTTGGGGGGACTTATCTGAGCAAAGTTCTATTGTGCAATAGCTGTAAATGCCAGTGGAGAGGTTTTGAGGATGGTAGCGTGGGCAAGAGGGACATCCCTGCATGCAGGGGTGGAGAAGGGCTGAGCAGGACACCTCTGCTGCCTGTCTGTCCTCCCCCAGCCTGCCATGGGAGATTCTGCTGCTGGCTGCCCCAGGAGTGGCTGTAAAACTGAGCTGAATCACATTTGTGTGAGCGTGTGTCTAAGGACCGTCTCCAATAGCTCAGTCCATTAACTTCCAAATTTGTCTTATTCGTTTGATGGAGAGGTGCCTCGGGGCTAGACTTTTCTGGAAACAAAGCTTGTAGGACTGTAACAGCAGCCAGTTATTCTGGGTAAAATAAAGTGACTTTGGTAGAAGCTGATTTCAGAGTTTGCTTCTGGGGGTTTCCCTGCCTTGGGCATCCCTCTCTACACACTCAGGGCCTGGCAGCTCATCCTGCAAGCTGCACTCTTTGGAGGCCAGCAGGTCTCTGTCCCAGAAGCCTTCTGTCATCGTGTTGTGTCCTTGATGCCATCCCCTCCCAGGCAGAGGGCGAGAGCCCATGCCCTGTGCCATGGAAGGAGACTTGTGCTGGAACAGCACACGCTCCTGCTTTGTCATCCAGTCTGCTGGGGCTGCACCTCATCCTGCAGGTCTCTCCAGGCGCCTGGAGCTGCTCTGCAGCCTTCACTGGGCTTGTAGGGGAAGCTGCAGAAGGTGGGATGCTGGCTGAGGAGATGTCTTTGAAGCAGTGCTCTCGTGCTCCACGTGACTGGGAGCAGCAGGAGAGGAGCCAGGTCCCAGTGAGTGGTACCTTGCCCTAGACACCGTTGGTGGGAAGGGCACGGCAGATGTACAGCCACGGTGGTGCTGAGAGCAGAGCTCCTGACCTCGAGTCTCCTAGGGCTCCTGAGGTGGAGCAAGTCTCACTTACTGGGTCATTTAGAGACTCTGAATCTGGAGTTTTGGCAGGAGGAAAGGCTTTAATTAGCTGCTGCTCAGTAGGGCTGCTATTAGATCTTCAGAGCAAGATGCTGCTGGACTGGAAAAAATGTAACAATAGCTCGTTTGCTTAGGAAACCATGATGGTGATTTGCATCTTGGTTGAGTACTAAACCCTTGTTGAGAATTTTTCTAAAATAGCTTCAAACTGTGGTTCAGATTTCCTTCTTCTCTGAAACTGTATGAATATCTGTCTCGGTGCCAAGCAGTTTGGAGTTTGAATTCCTTTGTTTGCTGCTCTCCCTCCGCTGTAAGGGAAGGGAATGCTTCTCTGGGTTGTGGACAAGTGCTGTCATCAAATGCTGCATGACAAATGGCTGGCTTCGCTCAGCCCTGCAGCAGGATTAAGTTCTCCTGGTTTATATACCTAAAAGGATATTTTCTTTTTTTTCCTCGAGCAGCGGCCCCTCTATTGACCTGAATACGCAGGAGACGTCCCAGGGTAGGAAGCTTTGCAGCATGTCTTCTGAATCTCAGCTCTGCTGCTAGCTGAAAATAAGGCACTGAAACACATCCTGGAAAGTTTTGTTTCTTCCTGCGTTGCCAGCTTGCACAAGACAATGAAGTGCTGCCAGTGCAAAATGAGAACCAGCCTCTGTAGCCACGGGCTGGCTGTGGCCCCGGCCCCTCTGCACCCGTGTTGCCCAACAGCAGAGTGGCTGAGTGCCACTGGCTGGGGTGTGAGGGCAGAGGCTGGGTCACTGGCGTGGGCACGGGGCAGCAGTGCCAGCTCCAGTGACCTGCTGCTTGCTCTCGGGCAGCAGCAGAGGTGGGCAGAGGGCTCATGGGCTGTGCCCGGGCCCCCTGCTCAGCTGGGCTGTGGAGAACCTGTGGATGGTGTTTGTCATGAGCAGCTTCTCAGCTTGCTGGGCACAGATCTGTTGGGCACAGGTCTTTCTGCTCTGCATCACCAGAGGAGTGTTGTGTTTGGTCTGAGGCTTTGCTGCAGGTGGTTGCTGCTCCTTTCCCACAGGCAAGCTGGGACTCTCCCCATGCTCATGCTTCAGAGGACAAAGTTTCCTTGGCTTTCACACGGCCACGGTTTGGCCAAATACCCTGTTAGGCAAGAGGCTTATCTTTTAGGTCAAATTTAGCCATTCAAGCTGGTATGGGAGTCCCTTGCTTGCATGGGTAGGAAAAGTGAGGAGAGAGCTCTGACATGTGCTGCCTGTACCCCCTGCCGTGGGGTGGGATGGAGTGGGAAGCTCTCCCTGCATCCCGGGGCACCTGCCTGGATGGGGACAGGCCAAGGCACAGGGTCCCTGGCTGGTGGCAAATCCCAGTGCTGATGCTCTGTGGCACAGTGGAGTTCCCTGCCCTGCTGTGGGTTTTGCAGGTTTGGAAGAAACCAAATTTCTCTGGTGTTACTATTAGCTGAGTCCAAGAGGATGAAAAGAGGTGCCTGTTGGGAAGGGCAGACTGACTCACTTTCTCCTTCTCCTGTAAATTTCCATTTAAGTTTCAGTTTAAGCTCAGGTTTGAGGGGAGTGAAAGCTAGTAATTTGTGACAAAAACTTCTATTTTAGATCACAGTAGAAGAACTCCCTTTCTAATTGCAGAAATTACAAGGCTGGGTTTCTTGTAAAGGAATACGGAATCCAGCGGCTACCTGCGCATCGCCTGTCGGGTGCTCTGCCCCACAGCCACCAAAACGAGCTCTAGGCCACACAGCTCGTGCTTGGGTGGCTGGGTGCTGCTGGCTGGGACTGCTGCTGGCCTGGGCTGGGGGTACCTGCACCAGCGAGACTCCCTCAGCTCCCCTACAGCCACAACACCCACCCTCCCTCTGTCGCTTCTGCCCTGGCTGTGCTGCCTGTGTGACAGCCCCCAGCTCTGGCCCTGGAGGGGGCAGACAGCCTGTCCTCAGCCCTGCCATGCCAGCTGGAGTTCCCCAGGCTTTGCAGCTTCCTTCAGCTGCCCCAGCTCCAGGCTGTGGGGTTAAACCCCACTCCATCATTCCCTGTATGCAAGCGTTTCAATAATGTGGATCATCTTGCCCTTTTCTAGACCTTTTCTGAGCTGGGGGGGTTTGAAGGCAGCAAGCCTTTCCTGGGGCACATGGAGCAGGGCCAGGCTGCCTGGGCACACTGTGGGGCACAGCCACTTATCTCGGCCCTGAATCGGGTGTCTGGGTGCTTCAGACTCTGCAGCAAGTTCCTCCCTTGGTGCTGCCCACTTGGCTCTAACTTTTCTTCCACCGTGTCAGAGTGAAACTAAACTTCTTTAAAAACTTCTTTAAAAAGCGAGAGGAACTCATGTGAGAGGGCAGTGGTATGTCAGCACTTTGAGAGGGTTCTGACTAACGTGGCCAGTTGCTGCTGAAGGGGAAGCCCAGGGCTGCCAGGGTGATGCTGACCAGAGCCCCTCGGCCTCCCCTGGGTGTCTGGCTGCCTGGGTGGCTCCTCGTGGAGCAGAGTCCCTCCACAGCGTCAGGCAGTGGGTGATGCTGGTCCCTTGCTGGCCCATGCCCTCGGTGTGGGTGGCTGATGTGAGCTGGCACTGGGGCCTCCAGCCCAGGCTGCTGCTGCTGTGCCCACCCACGGCACCTCTGCAGGGGTGGCAAAGCTGCTCTGGGGACACGGTGGCCTCAAAGCTCAGTCTGGTCATAGAGCTGTTTGGGTGGGAAGAGACCTTTGAGATCACCAAGTGCAACTGTCCCCAGCAGGGCCAGGTCCCCACTGCCCCGTGTCCCTCACACCACATCTCCACAGCTTGGAAACCCCTCCAGGGGTGGGGACTCCACCACTGCTCTGGGCAGCTCTTTCGGGGAAGAAATCTCTCCTAATATCCAAACTAAGCCTCCCTGGTGCTGGAGCTGGCTGGGGGGAGCTCTCAATTTCAGTGGACCTGGAGGGTGGAAACAACCATCCACTCCAAGTCAGTCTGTGCCCTAAATTGGAGCTGCAAGATGCTGCAATGGGTCCATATGGAGACTCCTAAAATAATAGCTGTGAGCTCACTGCTGACTTGTATGGGGTGCTAAAGCTCCTGGCTTTTTTAGGGACAGTTAGCAAACAGATGCTGGTGGGCTCCAGCCAGACCTGAGGGGTATTTCTTGGCCCTGCAGGGCACATGCATTGAGGTGGGCACTCTCAGGACCACGGTCTCCTCCTGTTAGAATATCTTGTGGTTTTTGAGGAGCTGTCATTACCTGCCCACTTATTACGGGTCCAGAACTGATCTTTGAGGAGAGCAAGTGTCAAACACTTTCCTTTAGCACTTTTATTCATAAATTTCTGGGCAGGTAGATGACCCTGAAGCGTGGAAGTGCTCGTGAGGCTGCGTGTGGAAATGCTGGGGCAGCTCTGCCTCATTGTCTGGCCTTTGAGCAACAGAGGTGTCTTCGTTGGCTCCCTCCTGCTCCTGTTGGAATTGGGGTTTATTGGCTGTTGGTTTTGATGTGCTTTCCTTCTAATGAGCAAGGGCTGATGGACATCTAATGAAGAACCTGTATCTCCTCTTTCCCCTGCTGCGGAGACCACTGGACTCCTAATTACTCTGCAGTGGCTGCTGGAGGTGGCTGCCTGTCAGGACAGCTGCTCCCTTTGATGGGGGTATTGCACATTCAGGGCTTGTCCTGCTGGGGTTTGATGTGCCCAGGCCCTGCTGGCTGGGGCTGCCCAGCCCTTGTTGCACTGCAGCCAGTGGCTTGGCTCGGCATGGCTTGGGGGGTGGGATGGGACTGGCCCCCTGCCACC
>NW_008613144.1:7309-9147 GCF_000691845.1 Merops nubicus | reverse complement strand
ATCCCCGGCTGAACAAACGTGGCAGTTTGGCCTGAACCCCCTTTTCCTTTCGTGGCTGGAGCTGCTGGTGTGTGTCTGGAGTGTGCAGCGAGCAGGGCTCTCTGCAGCAGTGCAGGGAAGCAGGTGCTGGAGGGATGAGCACTGACAGGGATGCTCTCCAAGGACAGCTGGATCTGATGGTGGACTCTGCTTAGACAGCTAAAATCCAGGTGTTTGCTTTGTGTGCAGTGGTAGCAGAGCTCAGCTGGAACCTCTGGCTGCTGCGTAGCCAAACTGGGGCTCCCCACTGGTGCTGGGTGCTGAGCACTGTGATGCTCCTCTCATGATGTCTCCCCTCCTGAGGAGCCCAGCTCAGCTGCACTGCCAGGGAACAGCCCACCACTGCCACGGAGCTGTCTCCAGAGGGGGAAGGAAGGAGGTGATAATTACCCTGCTTCGTGTGGGAGAGCTGGGGAGCAGCTCAGGGTGCCTCTGGCTCCTGCACTGCTGTAGAGCTGCCAGCCCTGGTCCTCCCCAGCCCCTGCTGACCTGGACAGGAGATGGCAAATCCTGGCAGGACTCTTTCACTGGCAGTGGTCCCTTCCTGGAGTGCATCTTAGAGCTCCCTGGCCCAGGCACAGGTTTTGCAAGTAGAGCTGTGCTGAGGTAACACGGAAGCCATAGAGTAACTTCCTGCAAATGGCTTTTGCTCTCTGGCAGAGGAATTACAGTTACAACAGAAAGATTAAAGAACAGGACCTAGGAGAGCTTTCAGGTTTGGGACTGCTGGAGTAGCCTTGGAGGATCTCCTTAAAAGCCTCTCTGCAAAACTAGGTGGTTGCTGGTCTGGTTTGTCTGGACAAGGGGTCCTGGACCCCCTCTGAATGGTGTTCATGTGCTTCAGATGGGCCCCTGGAGCCACCCATGCCAGGAGAGGTGACATTGCTGCATGGGGCTCCCAGGGTGCTGGTGGGAGGATGACACTAGAACTTTGACCATGGAATGCACCAGCAAAACACTTGCTTGTCACCACACGCTGCTTTTGGGTGTGCTGGGGACTGCTGCCTCTGCCCTGGTGGTCCTGGTGTGCCAGGAGGCTGAGCTGAGCCCTGTGCCTGGCAGCTGGACCATGGCTGAGTGCTCTGGAGCATCCTCTGATGCACAGCGTGTTCCCATGTCGTGGGTGACCTGGCAGCTCTTGGACCTTGTCCCCAGGCTGCAGTGGCTGGAGGCTTGGCCATGCAGCCCCTGCCCCTCCACTGTTACCCTCCCAGGCAGATCGAGAACCTCTCAGTTTTCACTTTCATTCTTCACCCTTTAGGTTTTTAGAGCCGTCTTTGAAAAAACCCTAAGGACTTGAAGAATCAAATCACTTGTTTCAGATCTTTCTATGTCATTTGTGTGAAATGGCCACTTTTTGAAAGCTTATTTGCATGTGTGTCACTGTGTCAGGAGCCTGCTTTGTTGGGTGCCAGCTGGAGCATGGGGTAGCTCATGGGGGAGGTGACATCCAGCCTGCCTGGTGTCATCATACCCAGATGAAAACTCTTCCTGCATGGCTTAGCTCACTGCCACAGCCAGCCCTGCCTTCCTGCAGGGACTGTGCCTGCCAGCCTGGGCTGGCTCACTCTATTCTATGATTCTCTGAGGTGGGTGCATGATCACTGTGAGTTGGAAGGGACCTCAAAAGATCATCCAGCCCACCCCCCTGCAGTAAGCATGGTGCATGGCCAGGGCTCTGCTGCATGGGGGCTGTGGGGGCTGAAAAAAGTAATGGGAAATATGAACAGATGAACTTCATGGACTCACAGAATTGTTTTGGTTGGAAAAGACCTTTAAGATCATCAGGTCAAACCACT
>NW_008613144.1:3418-7069 GCF_000691845.1 Merops nubicus | reverse complement strand
GGCTCCAGGCTCCTGTCAGGAGCTGTGCAGAGCCAGAAGGTCTCCCCTGAGCCTCCTTTGCTCCAGGCTCAGCACCCCCAGCTCCCTCAGCTGCTCCTCAGAAGACTCTGAAGGCTTCTTGTGTCTTGGCAAACCTCCTGAAGGGTGGCTTGAGCTCCCCAGTGACTGTGTGTTGGTGTCTGAGTGCTGCTGCTCCTTCCCCACCAACCTCCTGAGGTGTGAGTGCCTCTCTCTGGGCAGCCCCAGCTGGCTGCAGCCCTGGTTTTTCTGCAGGCTTTCCCACAGCTTTTGCTGTTAGTGCACAATCAATATCTGTCTCTCGCTGCTTCTGCCTTGACACATAGTGATTTTTCCTTCTGTGAAGGTTTCTGAGCGATCTAAATTGAGGAAGGGGTGGATTGCTTACAGACCCAGCACTGCTTCAGATGTGAGAACAACTATTTTGAGGTAGTATTTTGAGGTTTGACTCAACGTTAGCAGCTTCTCTGCAGGGAAGGCTGGATTGATAGCCAGGAGTGGTAGCAGGTCAGGTAGCCTATTTTTAGAAGCACTGTTTAATTGTGTGGTGTTATTCTGGCAGTGCTCATAGATGGGTGGTTGGTGGTTGTCTTCTGTCAAAGTTTGTTAGCGTGAGCCAGGTCTTGCTGCATCCTTGTATTTGATAAATAGATCTGCTTTAGGGCCTTGGATCTTTGTTTCATCTGACTTGGCTGGGAGGGGGAGAAGCAGCACGATGCAGTGTCCCTGTGCTGTGACACCAGAGATGCTGCAGAGCTCTGGTCGGGGGGTGTCCTGTGGTCCCCTCGTTGTGGTGTGTGCCAGGATGGGCTGTGGCACCACCCCTGCCAGGGGGAGCTGGAGCCTCTCCTCGCCCCTGGCTCCTCTGCTGTGCTGCCTGGGCTGGGTTTCACACCTCTTGCTCCACCCTGAGCACACAAAGGAGACGTTCTGGGCAGCAGAGGGGTCTGTAACTAAGTGCTTTTCATTTGCAGGAGCTGGGGAGTCAGGGGCTTTGCTCCTGTGCTCCAAAGGGGTGGCTTTGGTGTGTGAGGAGGCACAGGACCGGCCCAGCAGCCCCTGTGGATGTCAGCAGTGTACAGGAGGTGCCTTCTCCACTCCTCTTGAGATGGTGGGGGGGTCTCCCTGGTTTGTGGACTGAGGCAGCCCTGTTCCTGCCAGCTGCTCTGCCCATGGGATGCCCACAAACATTTCCAACAATGTGCTCTTCTCTTCCTGCCTTTTCTGACCTGTCCCTGTGGGTATCACTCTGCAGATGGGTGTCCCAGTGTCTGTTTGCACAGCATTTCCATGGCACCAGCAGCACAGTTCGGTGACAGTGAAGCACTGAGCTCCTCCTGGGTTGCTGGGAGTAGCAGCAGACCTGGGTAAGGCTTTGCTGTTGGACCTGGGAAATGCTGCAGGCTCAGATCCTCTTCATCTGTAATCTGCCTGTGTGACCTTGGGGTCTCTTATTTTTGATCAGCAAATTGCCCTCCTGCCCCCTAAGAGAAGGGAAGGATAAAAGTGTTAAAGGTAGTGAGATATTGGGCTGAGCTGCTCCTCACTCATCCTGCATGGCCTGGAGAGGGGTTATGGTTCATTTCTGCTGCTGGTTTGACTCCCTGTGTCCCAGTCACTGATGTGTTTGGTCTTGTACAAATGCTGTTCTTTGCCCTCTGCCCCTTGGTGGGCTGGTGATGGCTTCAGATGTCCCCTCAACCAAAGCATGGCTTCTGCAGTCTCTCAAAATTCAGCAGAGCAAAGCTCTCCAATCTCATCTCCTGATCTGTGTTGAGGAATGTGGTCCCTGCTGGGGAAGCCCTGACTCCTGCACTGGTATATGACTCGTTCCCTGTGCAATCTGCTGCAGAAGATGGAAGCCAACATACTGGGGTTGTGTGCTGCGTCCCACTGATGCAACTGGTTTTGTTTAGGGTCTTGAGTATCTTGGAACATGCTGGCTTGAGTGAATAGTTTTAATTAGTTATATTCTTAGGCTGTGGTTTACTGTGCTGACTCACTTCCAGCTCTCTGATAACTTCAACACATGACTTCATGTGAAGGCAGAAGAACAGGGCTGCAGACCAGGGAAGATGGCAGTGCACAGGCTGGGGGCAGGCTGCTCCTGCACGCTGCTCTGGGCAAGCTGAGGTCAGGCTGCACTTGGGGCAGAGGGCAGGTGGGACTGGGCTGGGAGTGATGCAGATCCAGCAGTGGGGCAGGCAGCTGCTCCTCGGCCTTGCCAAGCAGTGGAGGAAAGGCCTCCAAGTCTCCAGTGCAGGAGTGCAGCTCACTCCTGCCTCTCCCCAGTGCCCGGGGCTCAGGGGGGGCTTTGGGAGCCCGGCTGCCCGTCGGGTGCCGTCTGCCCGTCGGGTGCCGCTGGCACAGGGGCCGTGGTGCTGCCAGTGCCCGTGGGAGTGCAGGAAGCTACTGCAGCAGGGCAGTGCCAGGCACTGTGCCCCGAGAAGTCCCCGTGTGTGCCCTGGAGCGTTCTCTGCAGTATCACTTCCCCAAAGCTATTTCTGAAGCCCAGAGGCTCTCGCTCTCCAGCTCGTCTGGCGCAGCTCGAGCTCTGCTGCCGTGGTGTGACAGTGTGTCCTGCAGGGTCCTGCTCCCAGAGGAGTGTTTGGGGCAGGGGGCAGGGGCTGTGCTGGTGGTTGCAGGCAAGGTGTCAAACAGCTCCTGCACCCAGCTGCTCCCTGGTCTTGCTCCTGGAGATCCTGCAGTAAAAATGCTCACTCTTTGGTGACCGTCTGCGGCTGGAAGGCCCCGGTTGCTCCTCTAGCAAGCAGTCAGGATCCATCCCTTTGCAGAGGACCTCTGTGCTGTGCTCAGCATCTCCTTGCTGCCATGTGCCATTTTTGGCTCTGAGTTGCCCATCCTCTTCCTTCTGTGTTCTCCTGGATCCTCCCTATCGGGGCCATGGGGTTCATGTGCTTTGCTTTCCAAACTGGGGCATCGGGGCCAAATTACTCTCACCCTGTTGTGCTAAAGCTCCTTGTGAGAGCAATTCAGGATTTGTAAGCCAAGACTGAACGTGTCTGGCCAGGATGGGCCGGTTTTCCTGGGGCCAGCCTGCAGCAGCTCCACGCCTCCTATCCTGCACCCCTCTGCCCTCTCATCACCCTCCTGTGATGCCTCTTTGCTCTGCACTTGCTCAGGTTAAAAACAACATATTGATGGTGGTGCTGCCCCCACCTTGCAGCCAGGGCTGGAGAGCTGCTTCCTGCTCTCCCTGTGCTGCTCTGCTGTTGGCAGCAAGAGCTTCCCAACAGTCCTTCCCTGGCCACGGGTGAGACCAGGCAGCAGCTCCATCCCCAGCTCTTCTGCAGCTCATGAAGTCCAGCTGCCATCTCTCTAGTGGTGCTCCAAGGAGCAGGTCCCCCCGGGCTGGGGCTGTGCTGCTGGGGGTGTGGGGGTCCCGCTGCAGCCCTGAGCTGTTCCCAGCACTGCAGCACGTGGAGGGTGTTCGAGTGGGAGGGCTGGGCACGGGAGGAGCTTGCTGCTGTTCCTCCTAATTGCTCTCCCACTTCTGTACTGGAGGAGCGAAGAGCTGCCTCGAGCTGTGTCCCTGGGGATGCTGCCTGGTGCTGTCATCCCCGGGACCCCCCGCAGTCGCTCTGTTTGAGAGCCCCCCCTCCTCTGCATTCC
>NW_008613144.1:0-3392 GCF_000691845.1 Merops nubicus | reverse complement strand
TGGGAGTGATCCATCTGCCTCAGGGTGCTCTGGAGGGTGCCAGGGCTGCAGGGAAACCTCCCCAGCAGGGGCTTGGCACTGTTCTGAGGAGCAGCCGGGTGCTGTTGGAGCAGGACTCGGTGCCCAGGCACCCACCGGGTCCCTCTGCCCGCCTGGGTGGGAGGCTGGGAGCACCAGCAGCTCTGCTGGTCTCTGCTCCCACGAGGCTCCACTTGTCAAACAAACGTCTTGATGGAGCAGCTGAAGTTTGGAGTGCTGAGGATGAGCTAACCGTCCGTGCTCGGGAGGAGAAGCTCATTTTCTAGAGCTGCTGTGTGTCAGCTGAGCAGCACTAGTTTGTGGTGAGGCCCTTTCTGAAGCAAGGAAGGTCAAAATGCTGTCCTTGAGAGGAAGTCTCTGCAGCCCCCAGGAATCTGGCAGCTTTCACTACTGCTTGGTCTTTGGTGTATTCGTTTTTCCCCTTAATTAAAGGAATCCTTCCTGATTAAAGGAATCCTTGATCTAGACTTGCTACTAGAAACTGGTAATAAAATCTGTGGGAGGTTTTTCTGGTAGAAGGGGTGGGAGTGTGCAGGAAGAGCTCCTCTGATCTGTGTGGGTGTCTGTATGTGGTCTGGGGCTGCATCAAGCCTTTCTTGCCACAGTCCTGAGCCCAGGTTTTGAGGTGGGAACCCGGATTTCACCAAGGTGGTGGTTTGGGGCACCCTGTGACAGTGAGCAAGGCCAGGTGGGCTCTGCTGGTGCTGGGGGTGGTCAGAGCCCAGAGGTGGGTAGGATGGAGCGAGGGCTTTGCATGGGCACATCTCTCACCGTGCAGAAGTGTTGCTGCAGAGGGGACACCTCTAGCAAGGGAGCAGGAGGTTCTGGCAGTGTTAATACAATGTCATGCCCTGCAGGAGCCGGGTCAGTCCTCTCAAAGGCAGCACTGTCTGACCTGCGTGGAGCTCTTGAGCTCTGCTACATCTTTCCTGTCCAGTCTGCTGGGCTGACTGGTGCCCTCCTGCTTTCTCATGGGCCTGGAGTCCTGAGTCTGCTGAAGCTGATCCTCGAAGTGATGTTTTGGTGGCTGCTTTGGCAGCTGGAGGTGGATGGTGTGGTGGTGCCACCTGAGGTGTCTTATCTCCACAGGACCATGGGCAGCACAGCTGGACTGTGCTCTAGCTTTGCAGTCACACCCAAACCTTTGTGGCACAAACTTTGGATCTTTTTGAGTGAAATCTGTCCACGATGGTGTGGGAGGAATTGCAAGGAGCAGGAGTGCTGTGGAGGGAAAGCTGCTGAGTCCTTTGACGTCAGATTGCTGCTGGCACTTGGTGCTTCCAATGCAGGCAAGCCCAGTGGGATGTTGGCACGTCACTTTGGTGTGGCCAAAGCCCAGCTTGGTGCTGGTGGTACCACTGCTCTGGTGTCCCTGGTTGCTGGTGCAGTTCTTGCTCTTCTCTCTGTGGAGGTGAAACTCCTGTGGCTGTGTTTGAGGAGCTTGTGCTAAAATTATGGCAAACTCTTGCCCCCATGGCACGCACAGCAGCCTGTCCTCTGGCACACGTGGCTCCCCTGTGCCATGTGGGTGCTGCTGGAAGCCCCCAGAGCACTCACCCCTTGTTGTGTAGGCACAGCCAAGCTCTGTTCTTAACTCTGCTAGAAGCTTTTTGGTGTTTTTACCACATCTGCTCCGTGTGACTGAGTGAGAAATTAGCCAGAATTGCTTATTAGTGCGTCAGGCTTTGAAAGAGGGAGTGTGGTAGTACCATAATTGTTGTTTTTCTCAGTATTGCTGTGTGATGAAGTTGGGTCACTCTTGGTATCGAGCTGGTTGAAAAATGAATACGTAAATCTAAGAGGAGTGGTGGGAATGAAGAGTTGTATTTGATTCTCATGGTTTCTTTTGGATTAAAAAGCAGCTTTTTCAGCTCCAGAGTCACGGAGGAGATTTCCCCTGGAAGCTGCCTCCAGGCTGATTCTGCTGAAGATTAAGATTTCTGGTCTTTGCATCTGCAGAAATAACGATGCCTCAGCATGGTCTTGCAGGCTGGTCAGGAATTCACTGGAGAGCTGGTAATTCCCCAAAGGAGATGTTCGTATGCTGGTAATGCTTGAGCCTTGTGTGCCCACCTGGCTGCTCCTTTCCCTGGGGAAAATCACCAGCTCAGTGGTGGTTAAACACTTTCTCCTCTTGGCAGATGCCACCGGCCCCTCTGTTTATTCCTTTCAACCCCCCCTCGTTTGTGCACCCAAACTCCTGCAGGACTTCTGTGCTGTTTCTCACAGACTTCTGCTAGCGCCCGAGCTCCCCGGAGCCCTGGGGTGCAGCATGGGCCGTGGGGGGGCTGCACCCTGGGAGGTTTTGGGGTCCCCTGGGTGATGGGCTATTAGCAGCAATCTGCATGCAGCAAAGGCCCCCGCCCGAGCCCGGGCAGAGCCGCCCAGAGCTGCTGTTGCCACGGGAACGGGCCTGCCTGGGCTCCAAAGCCACTGAATGCTCCTCTCCTCCCCGCTCCCTGCCAGTTAAGACATTCAGATGGATTTTAGGTTGTGAATATAATAGTCTTTTGGGTGGTGCAAGGAGCTCAAGAATCTCTTTGGCTAATGAAAGAGCTGCCTGAACTCTCAAGGGGTTGAATGAGATTATTTTTTTTTTTCCTCAATACTTACTATCAAAAGCAAAGTTTACAAGCTCCTTGTGGCTGGGGGCTGCTCGCTCTGCCACCTGCATGGATAATTAAGACCTTTCAGTTGCCATAGAGAGTATTTTTGGCTTCAGATATTGCATCAGTTGATATTTGGGATATTTTTCTGTGAAACTGCAAGAGCTGGAAGGCTGTCTTTGTGAGGTGCACCGGTGGCAGGTACAGGAGGGGGGGGCTTTAGCAAGCCCTGTAATTTGCAGGATGGAGGGTGATGATCAAAACTGTAGCTGGTCCTTTACAGTTGGGGGTTTTAACAAATATTGCCCAGAATGTTCCTCTCTCACTAGAGAGATTTCAGCAGCCTGCTCAAGGCATAATGGGGTCTTATGTCGGCCAAATCTTGGTCTGATAATGGGCAAGTAACTTCAGAGGAATTGTTCCTCAGTGGCATCAGCCCAAATGAAATAACCTGGCCTCCTCTTGAACTGGGCACGGGTGAGCAGGCAGCACAGCTTCAGAGCAGCCCTGCGAGGGGAACTGACCTTCAGGAAGAGATTTCCTCCTGCTCCTGGGGGATTCCTTACGTTCTTTTGCTTTCTGAACCACACTGTTAATGGCAGCAGCTTGTTTAGGTGGGGGTGAAAATCTCATGTGTGCTTGGACTGCAGCTCCAGAGCCTGCCCCGAGCCCTGCTGCACTTGACAGGGTTTAACTGCTTGTTCTGGCTGGTTTGGGAACTCACAGCACTGAAAAGAGCAGCCACAA
>NW_008613143.1:0-87033 GCF_000691845.1 Merops nubicus | reverse complement strand
GGGGATCGGGTGTCGATAACGACAACTTGAGAAGAATTAAATAAATGAACTACCTTAGAAGATGTTAGCAAGAGTTATACATGGAAGTGGTACAAACAATCAATTTATGAAAACAGGCTTTCTGTCATTTTTGTCATTGCATTCATTCTTTTTGTTTTAGCTCATTACACAAATTGTTCAACTTTTCCTTGGAAATGAAAGAGAACTAGGCTTAGTCAGTGCACTAATGACTAATGACTAATTCTATGGGCTTTACATGTCAAGGTTTTGGTAGTGGGGGTGCTGCAGGGGTGGCCCCTGGGAGAAGAAAGCTGTCCCTGTGTTAGACACATTCAGTTCCTCTCAGCCTCAAAATGGACCTGTTGCTGGCCAAAGCTGAGCCTATCAGTGATGCTGGTAGCACCTCTGTGATAACATATTTAAGAAAGGTCAGAACACACTGCATAGCAGCTGTGAGGGAGAGGAGTGAGAATATGGAGAAAATAAAAAACAACCCTGCAGAAACCCAGGAGGAGGAGGAGCTACTGCAGGTTCCAGAACAGACATCCTCTTGCAGCCTAGGGAGAATAAAAATAGTGTCATTAAAATAAACTTGTCTCCCTCAAGTCAAGTGTTTTTCCCATGATAGTAATCGGTGAGTGACCTCCCTGTCGTTACCATGATCCATAAACTTTTTCATCATATTTTCTCTCCCTGCCCTACTGAGGAGGAAAAGGGAGAGAACAGCTTGGTGGGCACCCGACAGCCAGCCAATGTTAGCCCATTATAGCAAGGTAAAGTTTAGGCATATTAATGGCTAGCTTGAGACTTAGGAATGAACTCACTGACCTCTTCTTATCTTTTTAAGTTCATTATGGTTCAATACACAGAATGAAACTGGAACTGCTTAAAATGAGCAGGATTGCTCTTCAGATAAGCAGTCATCAGCAAACCAGGTGGAATTGCAGGTGCAGAAAATACATAGATTCTAGTTCTAGCTGTTTGTTGGTTTGTTTGTTTGTTTTCCATCTTTGTTCCTTTCCTGGCCTCTCTGATACCTTCTTCCACACTTTCCTCTCTGTCTCCCAGGCCATCTGCAGGATAGAGGCACTCCTGTGTCCCATCTCTGTCCCTGTCACATCCCTTGTGCCTCCAGGTGAAGAAGGAGCTCTTGGGTCATTCATTCACAAGAAGAAGGAAAAGGTAGTAGGACAAATGAAAGCTCTGTGAGGGCTAAGTTCAGCATGCCAAATGAGTCTTCTTGAGCTTCCCTGCAGATCTGTTTGTGATGAACAAATGCAGAAACCCTGCAGAAATCACAGTGGGTACACCATACTGTGCAGATATACTGAACTTATTTTGATAAAGACACTTGTATAAAACAGCGTAACATCCCAGAAAATGCCATCTTGGGTTAGGTCAACAGTGTCTCACACACAGATCTGCCAACCATCTGTCCCAAAACTTTTCTTAAGTGAATGAGGTGTCCTTTAATGCCTCAGTGTGAAATACTGTGTCCATTTTTTTTTTTTTTTCCAACCTAACAAGTGCAACTGACTTGCCCTGAATGATGAAGAAATAAATTTAATTTGCATTTAAAATTCTTCTGAAAGCCACTACGGATTTAAACAGAAACCAAATTTCTAAGCAAACCATTCCTAAATTTCACAGTTTCATTTCACTTGGAAAACACTTACCAACTTCTGGTTGTCTTATCCCTCTCTGCAGCCTTCTTGTAGCTCAGGGACCACACTATGAACCAGCTAAGTTCTGTTTCCAGCATCAACCACTGATATTGTTCTGAACAATTATACATTACAGCGGTCCTTGGTGTGCTGTAAGTAAAACCAGTTTCCAGAACTGCAAATAGAGTTTCCACATTGAATAAGACAATATTGTACACGGTCATCTTCAATAACTTCAGACTGTTACAATTCCTCTGTGCTTATGGATGTATAGTGAACTATACTTTAGTCATCATTTTCTTCCAGGAAATCCATAACATATGGTCCACACTCCACATGAAGGTATGCATATTTCATAACAGTTCTGATGAACCCTAATAGCTGCAACTTCACCATTTAGTAGAGGAAACAGCTGTGAAGCACAAAGTAGTTCCATTGTAGATATAGATTGTCAGTACTATCTGCAATGCCATCAGTCTGAGCAGTTAAATTGGGAATGCTTTCCTCGTAGTCTTTCCATACCTGCAATCAGGTGACAGTGTCTCAGAGATGTAAAATGAAAGTAAAGCAGACTGTAATATAAGACATGCATAACATAGAAAATAGCGAAGAGTTATGTCAGCTATTGACAGAACAAAATGCTTTCAGAAACATCATGCTTCTTTTCACCTTCTCAAAAATGTAGTTGCTGTGCAAATGGGCATGTGAGTCATGCTAGGAACTCAAGGAAATGATGGGGGGAAAAGTGATATGTACCATGATTACTGCCAGTGAATAACATATTTAGGTTATGAAAATTCTTATGGTGCATCTTATTACAGTTTCAGTCTCGCATGATCAAAATCATTAGTGTTGTTCTACCATAAATCATATATATGAAAAAAAGACAATCCTTCCAGTTAATTTCACTATGTACATGTGTCTCCTGATGTCTCTACATTACACTTGCATTATTTAACCTTGTCAGTTGTGTCTTTTCTACCTTAGCTATAGTGATATGCAGTTTCAGAGACAACATGCTTTCAGCTTTCTCCAGTAGTTTGTTGGGGAGTTGTTGTGTGGGGTTTTTTGTTTGTTCACTTGTTTTTGTTTGGTTTGTTGTTTTGTTTTGTTTTAAAAAATGTGCTTTGGAACAACGGAATAGCTTGCATGTATTTTTTAAAGTATGTCAAAGCATTATCTGCTATGGTTCTATGATGTTTTGCTTCCCTACATACTTTATATAACCACAATCTTCTATCGCTAATTATAATGTATTTTAAATTTCTAAAAGTTGTTTTAATATTAGAGTATACATTTGGTTCCTTCTGTGTGGCCAGGATGAAAAGTAAAATCAGACTGTAATCTGATCCCAGATTCTTTATCTCGCTTCCAATCTGGATCATTGTTCTTTGATTATTTTTTTTTCTGTGTATCTCAACTACTTTTTAGTCTCTCTGATAATTTTAGTTAATTTTCAAAATAAGATATTAAATATGGCATATTAGCAGTACCACCAAAGTCTTAAAGTCCTGAAAATACATGGAGGTTTGTTTTCTTTTTTTTACTTAGGTGCACAACATTTTTTAAAAAATGGAAAGAGGAGCAGAGAGTTCAGAACTGGGAATTGATGTGATTGATTTACAGCCCAGAATTCTTTCTCTGGGACTTGAATTTTTCCTTTTAGAAATGCAAAACAGGTAACATTTTCCTGTCCTTTTAGTACTACACTGGTGGTTTGCTTTATGCTAATATACCTGAACTCAGAGAAATCACTTTAAAAGCATGGGATTTGGAATCAGCTCACTTCTCGGATTTGTGGGTTTTGAACTGACTGCTTCCATCTCCCAGAAGAGATTCTATTCAATAAGCTATGGGTACCTATGCCCCTCTTGTTCTGCAAGGAAAGAGCGAAGAGTTAGTTTAAGGTCAATGATTACAGTGAATCCTATATTCTGCTCCTAGTACCCTTTGTGCGTTTCATTCAGATTATTTCACATAGAGTACAGAAGACAGACTTGGTCATACAGAAGAATAGAAAAAGTATTTAAAAAAGAGAAGAAAAGATCTGCAGAAAGCCTGACAGTTGCAATGACTGTCCTATCCAGACCCAGCTTTTGAGACTGCTTACTTCTGAGAGCAAAAGCTCTGTCTTCTGTCCTCTAGTTGGGAGACCAGACAAAGAGGATTGTAGTCACTGTGTTCTGCTAAACGTCCTTCTACAAGTTGATGTGATGAATGCTTATTGAGAGGAGAGGAGAAAGTAAAGAGTGCCACAGTTCTTCTAGCCAGAGGAAGTTCTGGGCTTGTGCCTATATGATATGCAGGTACCTAGGAGATGACCATGCAGAATTACCTACCATGTATAGACAGCTGAACTGAACTGAACTGACATAAAAAGAAAAGAAAATCTGTTTTCCCCATGATTAAAGATTAGCAGAAAGATACTTTTTTTATCTCCTCTGAAGCCTGGTTAACTATTTCCTCTAAGCTTCTTTCTCCATCCTGAAACTTGCTGTACAAACACCTTCCTGTAAGTGGCAACTCATGTATCGCGTGGGGGGAGGGGGACAAAAGTTGATTAATTGCAGTCCCTTAGGGTTCTAGAGCTGCATATCCACATTGTGTTTTTACCAATAAAGAAGCTCTCACCAGTTCATAAATAGCTAAATGCTGTGAGATGTTGCATCCCCACTGCAAGTGGAGCACCACAGGTGATGCACTGATATGCAACTTCAAGGTAGGTGCAGGGCAAATTCTTGTCAAAAAGAGCCCCTCTTCTATACTAAAATCCACTCACAGTCCACTACTCAGACAGAAGAGTAGTCTTTAATACATTTTTTCTAATGTCCCTGTATACATACAGTGGAAAACAGTCCAACACTGAGGTAATTAGGTAAATAAAATATTCTGTGCTTTACTCTGTGACCTATGACAAGAATAGAACAATATTACCAAGCATATAAAAATCCCGATATTCTCAACTCAGAAGGTCTTTGTAGAGTTTCTCTGTATACACATGGGAGTCTACAAGGACTATGTTACCCATCTTTCAAAGAAAGAGTTACTGCAAAGACCAGTTCATTCAATCATGCTGTGATGCAATGGCAGTGCATATGCACTGGTGCGCTGTTTTATCCAATTTATTTCTTTTACATTGTTCTATCCTGTTTACTTGTGCATCTCCACCTATTTACACCTTCTCTTGTACAAAGAGAAGACGAGTAATTTCTACTGTAAATGTTGTACATGTCTTCCACCTGTTCCTTTGCGTCTCTCAAATATTTTTACTTCTTGTTTTATTCAAGGTAAGGTATATTATTCAACCGAGGGTTGTTTCAGAATGGCATAATGAGAGTATATACATGTCTTATTTTTGTTATTACAAACAAACTTGGCCTACATTCTGCTCTCAGCTATACTTTTTAAGGCATACTCAAATAACAAAGAAGGAGATAAAAAAAGATGTTGCATTATGCATAATTTTCCTGCACTGTCCACCTGATCAGCAGTGGTGGAAGATATTTTATATAATGAAAGATAATATTTGATTGCTCAGTGTAGGTGTTTTAATGTTTACAAAGATTAATTTGTGTTTAAATAAAACATCCATAGCAATGCTGAGTCCTTTTGGTTCCTTTTGTTTCTCCTGAGTGTAGTCATGTTGTTTAGTCCCAGCAGACACAAGGAGTCTACACCATTAGCTTTGAAGTTATTGTTCTTATTGTCTATCATTAAAAGATAAAAAGCTATGTTTAAAAACCAGACCAAAAGTCAAGCATTTCTTGTATCTCAGAATGAAGTATAAGCTTCTACCCTTCTAAGTTTATGTAAAATGCTTTGCATTTCAGATGAAAATCCCTAATGATTTCTTATTTTTCCAAGTGTCCTTTAGTCTTTAATCAATTACTAATAAAGATATATATCTTACAGCTTCCTAGACAAAAGTCTAATATCTGATTTATCTGGATTTTTTTTCTGAAAAAAAAAAGTTATTAGAAGGTGTTAGACATAGTTGAATGTATGAGTTATGACTGCCTGCACACACGATTTTTATGCTGACAATTTTCCCTTGCATCGATAACAATTAAAGAGACACAAATCCATTATCTGATATATGCAATGGAACAACTCCTACACAGTTCATGGGATGACTGTACCGAGCTTTTTCATTAATACTTTTAACCTACAGTTTGCAAAGAAAAATATTAGTTTTATGCCTATTGAAAGATAAATCACTTCCAACAAATGACAGAATCGCAGTGATGGTATCCTAAGCATTTAAATGTAAAGACAACATTTCAAAGCTATAACGAACTTATTTTTTATGAACTCCATATATATTTACACTGTGATGCACTGAGTCACACCTGATTTCTCCTTTCTTTCACATTGCATCTTCATTTTCTCCGACAACTACAACAATCAACTCTCAGCAGCAAACTTTTTTTCATTAAAACTAAGGTTTTTAACCACTTCATTTTCAGTTGTTCAGATGAGTTAAGAATCTGTCATCTTTGTGATCTATATTGCAAGTAGATTAAATATCCAAATTATGTTGCTTGGTTTGAAGGTTGGATTACATATTATTTGTCTTTCTATTCTAGATAAACCCCTTGTAAATCGGTTTTAAAATATATGTTATTAAATCATTTTGGTGTTTCTAGTTACCACACTGTTTATTAGGTTTCAATTTAATATCCAGTTCACCTGTGCCTAGTCTATCCTGCAATTCTAGTAAGAAAACAGCAGTTAATAATTTTGAAAAGACACTATGCTAAACATACTGTGGTTGGTTTTTTGCTTTCTTCACAGACTGCAATATAGTACAGCATAAGGAAACTAATTGTGCCACTAATAACAACACAAAAGGGTTTTTTTCTTCTTTAATAAATATGAGGGGTTTTAACTAATATAACTATTAAAGATAAAAAATAAAGACTGTTTTGGTTGTTATTGTCATTTCATCAATGAATAAAATCTTTTGACTGAATTTTCAGTGACATATTTTATGATATTTACATTAAAATATATTAGAAATAACTTCAAAAATTGTAGGTAAAAGCCTTTTAGTGTAAATTATTTTTCAGTTTTATTTTAAAAAAACAATAATTGTGCTCATATATATAGAAATATCTTTGTTATGCTATAAACTTGTTCTAAAAGTCAAAGCAAATCACTAAGGAAAATGTATAGTCTCCAGAGAAATTAACCTGCTGTTGAGGGCAAAAATCAGCTACATAAACATAGGTAGTTAGTGATATTTTCAATGCTGTCTACTATCCAGTTGTCCATCCCAGGAGAGCGTGTGTCCCCAGCAAGTTCCCTCTCAACTGCCAGCCACCTAAAATAGCTCAGATTCCTTCACAGAATCACAGAAGTGTTGAGGCTGGAAGAGACCTCCAGAGCTCATAGGATCCAAACCTCATATGCAAGCAGGGCCACTCAGAGCCCATTGCCCAGGAGGGTGGCTGGACTGGTAGGTACTGTGTGTGCTATATTACACTTATCAATGGGTTGTGGGTTTCTGAAAAGTCAATTTGGTCAAACAGAGACATGTATTCAAAAAAGAGATTATGTTCTACAGGCTTTGATCAAGGACATAGAATGAACTTCTACTAATATATTTTAGAATAAATAGACGATAATGTCCGGTGTGCGGCAATCTATCAAGGTATTATTAAAACCAGATTTTTTTTTGGTAAATATTCTGTGATAGTTTAGTCCATTTCTGTCCCAGTTCTGTCTTGTTCTTCGTAAAGTGTCCTTTATCTCTTTCTGTATTCCTATCTCTCAAAATTCCTCAAAGCCTTTTCAAAGTAATTTTTTAAGGAAACATATTTAACAATGATGCCAAGTGACTTCTTAAAATCCCCTTTCTCAATTAGAGTATGTTTTCTCTATTTTTGTGAAGGCTACAGTGAGTTTTTCCACCAGGAAACATGTCTCTGTAAACTCCTGATGAACCAAAAGAAAATTCCTTGTTAGATTTGAGGGTCTGAAAAATAAGTGAAACAGGATAAGAGAATTTCAAGATGTAAATCGTTATTTCATTAGGTTCACCCTGCACACCTGTGTTCCCTGATGTTTAGAACACTCTAAAGATTTATGTTTTGTATAAATCATATGTGACTTTTTTTTTCCTACTACTTCCTTTCCCAGAGTGCAAGTAATTTTTATTTTTTTTTTTTTTTAAGATTTTGTGGGGATTTGTGCTTGTTTTAACCTTTCTGTTTCATTTCCTAATTTCAAGGCTTGTAAATGGTATGTATTTAGTTTATGGGCTGGACTGGGCCCTGCACGTTGCACTTTGCAACAGACATAATCATGACAGGAAATAAAATTTCATAGCGTGTCCTCATTTTTTATATTTACCTGGTTTATATCAGTGAACCTGGATACATATGTACATTGGAACCCTTTGGATTCAGGTATGACCAGAGACAAATTCTTCAAAGGCCATCAGTACCTTTGAGTTTGCAGTTTTGCATCTGACAGACCTCTGATGGAAATGTGGAGGATATAGAATTAATTATCTATCTAGATAGAGCACTGTGTCTTTTTGATTGAGTGCAGAATTTGGCAATGATTATATTCCCCAGATTTGGATCAAGTTCCTTATTTTTCTATATAATCAACATTCCTGGAAATAAATACTTAAGACTAAAATGAAAATGTTCTATGGTATGGCAAGTCATCCATACATGCCTAACTGTGATCTGAAACAACATTTTGAAAGAATCTGAATATCATTATTCATGACTTAATGTTATTAATACAAATGTTCTCAGTGTATGTGACTAAATAATAACTGTCTTCTAAATATACTGAACGTTGTTGGGTTTTTTCCTCTTCCTCCTTCCCTGTCTATTGTTTAGGGGGAAAAAAAACCAATTATATCCTTCTGATTTTTATTAAATATATGTTCCTGCTAAAATAGAAATTGAACAATGACAACTGTACACAAATGCATTTCCAAATCAGTTAAAATATATTCAGTGTCATTCAGTAAGCAACTACTTCCCTGTCATTTAAACATCCACCATAACAACTGTCTGTGTGATTAGTTCATTATAAAATATGTTTTTATTATTATATACTATTAAAAGACTATTTAAGTTTCTTGCTTTTCTAAGCTATTTACCTGGCAATGGAATAACTTGAGGCACTCTCTGCCTGCCAAGGCTTCTTCTCTGCTGGGTGGTTGATCTTCCTTCTGAGCTCTCCCTGCACTCCTCACTGTGCCCACACTTCATGGCCATGAAAGGAAAAGTGTCTTGTGTTAGAAAAAAAGAGCTGGAGGGTAACATTCAAAACAGCACGGGAGAAAAAGTACCAAAGAAAAAAATGTCAATGATTACAAAAAATACCAAAGTATTGTAATCGTTTCAGCAATACATAATTTTTTATAGATAATTTGGAATTAAAAAAGGCTAAAAGGCTGTTCAGATAAAGAGAGATGAAAGAAAAACTGAATATGTAGTTTTGATGGCCATGTAATGACCCATACTTTACCCTAAAAGTGATTGCTAAGGAAAGCATTAAATAGTGTATCCATTTTAAGCACAGTAAGACTTTAGTACTCATTTGACACTCTGAGATGTGGAACATCACTAAATACTACATTATGCCAGCAGAATAATCTCTAACATTATGGAGTTGTTATCTGAAGATACAGCTTGCACAGTCAAAGTAAATTTTTTACTTAATGGCACTGTGTTTCAGGAGAAGGAGTTTGGTATACAGTTTCTGGTGATAGTGGGAATATTTCACAAGTAAAAAGCCTTGCTGTCTTTTATACATGAAATATGTACTTGAAATATTTTTTTTTTACTATAAAGGTCATGCTTTAAAATTTGTTATTTGTACATATCTCCATTATATACAATTAATGAAAATGTAGATACTTTAATATCCAAAACCTTTCACATAACCAGAATGGGGAACAAAAAATGTCAAAAGCATGAGTTAATACAGAGGTAAAGCAGAAAATTGGAAATTCCTCCAATTTGGGTAACATCATTATTCTCTTAATATTCTTTAAGTTCTAAAATGAAACAGTCCAATTCTACTATATACAGTTGTCTTTTATTAGATTTATATGGGACAGTAGTGATTAAGAAACGTCACATAACTTTCAGTGTCTCTCTCTTTTTTATTTTTTTTTCTTCTTTTCCAAATTTAAAAGTGGCTTTAGTTGCTTATAAAGCAAATATTCACTACATGGTAGCAAGATAAATGAATCATTGAATATACAGCAGTTTGGTATTACCTGAAAAAATATGGTAATTCACAACTATGTACTTTTCTCTGTACAGAAAAAAAGTACATGTACTTTTAGTATATAAAAAGTATGAAAAGTATAAAGCATATGTACATTAACAGATGTAGTTATGATGTCCCCTTTTTTTGGCTTCTGCATAGTATCTATTTGTGAAGCTAAACACAGAGGTTAAGAAGGCACAATACCTTATCAGCTGTGGCACGCTTAGAGAAGAAATAAAAAAGTGTAAGACAAACAAGGGGTAAGAAAGATGGAGGAAAAAATACATCACTGATCATTTATCAAGCTATTTATAAAAAAGGGAATATTAAGCTCCAGTTTCCCACCAAATTCTAATCCCCTCATTAAAATCTGCATTTTCATTCTCTTGCAACTGAAACATAGGCACAAAAGCTGTTTAATGACCACAATTGAAGAAAGAGCTAAAGTGAATCAAATTGAAATCAAGGTTGTTTGCCCCACACTTCAGACAACTTTTGCTGTTGTAAACTCTCCTTGGCTTTGAAGTGACATGTCAATGTTTCTGTTTTGACTGGAATACTCTTCCAGTTGTCAAATCACTCAATTTTTTTTTTCCTCCAGTCAGAATGCCACTGGCATTCACCAAGCAGAGAACAGAAAATCAAATTTTTTGTTCAAGATCATTCAGTTTGACTGTTTAAATGGAGACCAGTGACCCTGAGGTACAAACCTGTGTGCAAGAACCTTGTATCATTCAGAGCTCAGAAATGATCTTGTCTCCCTGCAGTAATTTTTAAACAAGTGTGCTTAAGCTTAAATGTTTATGCCCTCCAGTCAGCCTTGGGCAGGAATCTACCAAGAGGATTATAGAGGAAAAAAAACAAAGAAACCTAAACTCTAAAGTACGTAAATGTTTTGATTATCATTTCTCTTTGTTCATTTTGTAAGAACTCCACTGGGACAGCAACATTTTCATTTTCTCTGTGCTAAAGAAACAAAGAAGAGAGCAAAATATTGGCCTGATCACTTTCTCTGTGCAACCCATAATACTTGAAGATATTTCTTAGCTCATCATGTTTGGATGATTTATGTATCTGGCATCTTCCAGAGACACTGAGTTAGTTTGCACATAGATAAACCTACTTCAAAAGTGGATTTTTTTTTTTTTTTTTTTTAATTGTTCACGTATTTGGAGGCCTATTCCTGATGTCACCTATGTCAACAAGAAAATTAATTCATTTCATCCTTTTCTGTCACAATCCCCATGAGGTACCTGGCCCATGAAGGGAAATTTGAGGCAAAGGATTGCTGAAGAAGTGGGATTACACATCACATCAGGGAGTGCAGCTCTGAGAGGATTTACCTGATTTCACTGAACCAGAGGACATGGTCATATGCAGAGTTTAATTTTGTTCTCATTTATGCTTGTATAAATCCAAGGAAAGAAGTGAAAATTGAATTAAAATAGAATTATCTTACACAAGATCCTTTCTGCTTTTACTGTATATATATCATTGAAGGCCATATGTGGACGTCCTCATTCTAAAAACATTCATTTAAAACAAATTCTGAGATCTGAACCGTTGTGACAAAAGTAAAGGAAAAAAACACGCTAAATAAACAATCAAAAAATGCCCAAACACACACACACAAAAAGCTTCAGTAGAAGATAAATAAAGCCCATTTTCTTTTCCACCTCAGTGAGGGTTTTATTTTAAATCTTTGCCAAGGATTTATTGGCTTAAATCCCTATATCGAAGGATAACCATTAATGATATCTGAAGAAAAATTATTGATCTTGGAGATGAATTGTTCTTAAAGGAGCTGATCACCAAAGGGAAACCTAAGGTAATCTAAAGGCATACAGAGAGTCAGATACTGCATTTATTATATTTCATTTGTATATTGATGTCTTACTTATTCTAAGTTGCAGCAAGTCCTTATTTTTAACCACAAACACTGCAGATGGATTATACACAACACATGCCATTTTGCACTCAATTTTCTTCCACTGGCTTTAATTTGAAGCCTGAAGTTTGTTCTCTCACTTGGATTGCTGTGAAGAAGTTATAACTTTACTGAAGTCCAAAGTCACAGCTTCACAAAGAAAAGAAAATTAGACTTGTCCTTTTTACAGCTACAGAGCAGGAACATAAAGAAACTAAAGTTTTGTTTTGCTCTTCCCTGTAGTAACCTATAGTTTTGTTTTTTTCAAAGTAATTTCTGTATGATGGAGTTCAAACCTAAGTTCAGATTCAAGCTGTGTATTCTAGTGCAATTCCAGCACTGCTGGCACTTCTGGAAAGCAGCCCAGGTGGGTTTAAGCATAGTATACTGTAAAAAAAAGTAACTTGTCTTGCACACTGTATGAGACCAGGTACTGCTGGTCTCCCCCCCAAAATAAAGAAGTAATGGAGTTTATTTATCTTTCCTATTTTTATTACACAGATATAAAAAGACAAATCGTTCTGGAAGACAAAATTAACCATCTGATGCACAGGTAGAAGAATAACATATTTGTAGACATAAATTACTCTCTTTCTACTGTAAGATTTGAAGTTACTCTACATTTGAATGCAAATATTTTGTTATCTAGTGTATCCCTTTGAAACACCTGTTTCCTTCACAGCCACACTCTCTTGTGACCACTGGTCCAGGGAGTCATGCTATTCCCTGTTTTCTATTAGAAACAGTGCTTTCCAGTGCAATACCGGTAAAACCCAGACAAGCTATTATTGTCTGTCTACATTAGCTTGTCCTTTTTGCTTTGAGGATTGTTTCACTACAAATCTGAGTAACATAGGATTTAAAAAGAGAAAATCTTCTAATCTAACACTCCAGAGCCTGTAGTTTAATGTGGTAGTCAGATTAACAACTGATGATTATACAGCATGTTTAAATTTCATTAGCAATCTGTGTGTTTTGCAGTGACAATGTGTGAATATATATTTCACCGTATTTCAAACCCAAAGCCTTTGTGCATATCATGAAAATATAAAGACACTAAAGCAAAGCACTCAATAAAACGAGGGGTAAATTGGCATATTTTCTTTGTTCTTTGGTGCATCTCAGTACCTGAATACATACCTTTTGCTGTCAGAGTGATGCTCTACCAGCCCAGAGTAGGTGAACTATGAAGATTTTCCACTCTCTTTCCACTTCTGTGAGTTGAAAGCAATCTCACAGCTGGTTTACTTTGTAAGAGTTAATAATGGCTCCTTAGGAAAAGGAGTTCTGAGTAGGCTGCAGACTACAAGAAAGAAGCCAATAAAGTAAAAAGGGTTTGGGGTCTTTTTACATCAGGATGAAAATAACATAGTTGCTGTTCCTAGTACTCAAAATCAACGCACAAAAAAAAAAAAAAAAAACAAAAACCAACCAACCAAATTTGTGGTGGAGTCAGAAAGCTTGAAAGAGAGATTGTGCAGATTGGTGGATACGGGTATGAATTATGTGCTGGCATACCTACGAATGGATGTTGGTTGAAGAGATTCTGGAGAAACAAGAATAAAGGGGGAGTCAGAGAAAGATAGGGCTGATAAGTAGGAGACAGACCCCAGAGTCCAGTTGCTTAAGCATAGATAACTAGTGCCAGTTAGATTCCCTGTGGATGTCTAAATGTCCTCTGTATGACCCTAGCAGATACAACTGCAATCTGTGGCGACTTTCTGAAACATTTTAGAGTCCAGAATGGAAACCCTACCTTGCCTGAAATGACATTAGATGTATATATTTAGAAAAATGTATCTCACCCAGAAAGTAAAATGCTACTTCTAATCCATCCCCTACTTTAACACTTCAAAGCAAGGAGTTTGGTATTAAATATATATATATATAACAATATATTATATTTATATAATATATATTTAAAAATTCAAACTAGTTTTTCCTGACAGTCTACTTATTAGTCTTCCACACATTGCCCTGTCAAGAAGCATGGAAAGACTATTAACTTGTATGAAACAAGAAAATAATGATAGTAATTTTTTTCTCTTTATTTATTTTGTGTTTCAGCAGCCCTTCTTGAATCTAAAAATTCTGTTTGTCTTTATCCCTTACCAAGACAAAGATCCCCACACTACCCCTACGGAAGTTTGTACGATGTAATAACAAAAATAACAGGTGTGCATAACTGAAAATACTGCAAACTGTGCATGCCTGAAAAACTGAAAACGGATTCAAAAAGTGTTGCCATTTTGCATATAGTTTTGCATGAAATATTGGCTTGCTTTCATTTTTGCATTTGTTACTGTAGGAATGCAAAGCTTTCTGACACTGTGATTGAAATTGACAAATCTGTTAGAGATATGGCCATATGACATGACTGGCAAAAATACAGGAAATGAAACACAAGCATGTGGTCACTTCTGTCTGACAGTAAACAGGCTAAAATTTAAGATAAAATGACATTAGTCATACTGGGGGATACAAGCAGGAAGACAACGAAGCAATATAATACAAAAAAAAAAAAGAAAGAGATAGGCAAGATGACTGCTCATCTGAAATAAAAGGTATTTATAAATATTCACACTATCAGTAAGCAGATCTCAGCCTGGTACCTTTTCTTACTTTATATTCATGTCTGGTAGATTTATTATTTTCAAAAATTTACATTATTTTCAAAAATACGTTACAAATACAGTTATCTGTATTTGATTCTTTTAATTGTAATACATTTTAGGTTATACTATGTGCTTAATATTCTGCTGTGCTCACTGGGTTTAGGTTTCAAAGTGGACATTAGAGACAACGACAAAGGAAATATAGACCACATGAACCTGTCTGTGATAGCTGTACACACATCAGTCAGTATTTATCAGACAATCCCGCTTCAGTAAATGACCTGTTCTGCTGTGATTGCTCACACTTCTTATGTTTTCTTTACTCTTTTTGTTGAAGGAATTTAACTGGGAATATGCTGTTGCTCTTTAAAGAGGCTGCCTGGGAAGATCCATGCCACATTTCTTCACTACTATGAAGAAGGCAGCATACGTGTGTGAAAAGTGGAAAGCAAGGAGTTAAAATAATTTTTGCACCCTGCAGTTGGTCTTGTAACTTGTTACATTGCTCTCTATATATGGCAGGCTACTTTTAATAACTTCACCCCGGCTACAGTCACAATAGTCTGGGCAGTTTTGACTGACTAAAAACCAATATATATTGCATGTGGCTGTCAGTGGTAGTTTTGACTTTAGCACTTGTGTTGTTGATCACGAAACTAGACAAAGGACCTGTATGAGATCAACAACAGTCAAGCCTAGCAGAGTAACAACTCTTGCAAACGTGGCATCAGAGAGGTTGTTTTGTGATGCCGGTCAGGCTGCATCTCTTTGTCAGAAATAATAATACAATTTTCAGAATATACTTTTAATCTTCTTTAATAGTAAGAATGACAAGAGCAAGAATATTGCAACCTTGAACAGTAGGGACATAAGCAGTCATAAACTGGCTCATAAAGCTATAGACCACAAAGTAGCTTAGATTTGTTTCACCTCTGCAACCTGACAGGCTGATGAGACAAATGGAGGAAATGTGTCATAAATGCTTGGCTTCACAGTAATCCTTTTATAATCAATGAGCACAGGAATGGCTGGCTATATTGACAAGGATATTCAAAACACAACAAAGTGAAGATAGAAATCCTTCTTTCAAAACTAGGGTGCATAGTAACAAATGCCAGTAGGGGAACACATCCGATGATTCATTAATTCATCTGCCTTTCTATTCCCTAGAGATAAAAGTGCTTTACAAAAAGAAAGTCACTGGAGTCTGGGCCAGGAGACCTGCCTACCCAAACTCCCAGCTGTTTTAATATGAGAGTCAGATTTCAGAGCAATTCAGCAGAAATCAATCTTTTCCTATTATGATCAGTGGAAAAAGTCTAACAATGTTCAGAACACATTTGTCATTTTGGCTTTGTCTTTTTTTATTTTTGTATCCACTGTCCCACATTGGAAATCAGCATCTTTCACATAATAAAAAAAGCAACATAAATAGCACATTTGACAGGAGATTGACTGATACCTAAATGAAGAATATGAACAGAGCACATCCCAAATAAATCTGAAGTTTTTAATTGCACAATAGGGACAAAAAGAGGAGGTTCTACTTGTAGCATGAAACTTGACAATACAAGGAATACAGCAAACAGTTCATGAGCATGTTTATAGCATGTCCATAGCTGGATCAGGAGAATGAGTCCTCTCGCTGGGACCAATACATGTAAGCACACTTAGCATCTCTCTCGATAGTCCTGCGCCTAAAGCCCTTTCAAGCACACATCATGCTCATAGTTCATTTGTTTCTCAGAAAAAAAAAGAAAAAAAAAAAAAAAAAAAGGTAAGTTGTCAAAGTAAGGAGGCAATGTATCAAGCGGTATTGAAAGCTAATGCCCTCCTAGGGATGGCTTCTGCAGATTTGTAGATGCTATAAACCTTCAGTGCAGAAAAATTTGCAATTCCTATCTTTCCACTGTTAAAAGATCTTCAAACATGGATAGGCTGGGACCTCCTTTCCCCAAGAGGCTTCATCTGTGAATCATGTGTGAAATCTTCAGTGTGGATAGCACAAGTAACCATCACAACCCCTATAAATGCCACAGTTCCTGCACAACCAACAATTACAGACACCTTTGACTGGGTCCTGAGCTCTTGCAGCATCGAAATAAATGGCTCAGGAACTGTGAAACTCTCATAGTAGCAGTAGCATTTTGCATAATCTTTTGAAAATTGATAACAGACCTTTTCACTTTGGTTTGGACTCAAGACCATGCCTTCCTCTATTGTTTTGGTTTACTGGGCAATGACATCAACACAGAGTGGTTCAAGCTGTGCACAGAACTCCAGCTTGAGGCCACTCACTCAGCTGTAATGTCAGCTCAGCCTCATAAACAAGGCTTATTGCTGCATGGCTAGAAAACTGGTTATTCTAGCCATTAGCTATCCAAGACAGATTTCACAGTCAGCAGTACATAGGCTTCCTTTTCACACAGCAGAAAAAGACATTACTTTCATTTGTTTCAATGTCCTTTGCCATCCCCTGTGGAAATGTTATTTTGTTATAATTTCTACAGGTGAAGAGGCTGGAAATTAAGTAAAAGAAAACTTTTTTATTTTTTCAATCAATCTTTTCCCTAGCCAAGAACTGAGAAATTATTATTTTCCTTCCCTCCAAAATCCAAAACCTTAAAGAAAAAAAAGACACTTATTCTCATACTCTTTTGTCCTCATATGTTCTCTTCTATCTTAACTCAGTAAGTTTGCTTCTGCTCTAAGAGAACTACCAAAGGTTGGGCACATGCCAAAAGAAGCCTGTATTAAACCAAACAGACAACTTTCTGTAAGAGGTAGCCAGTGGTTTTCTTCATACCTTTTGCATGTCAGTTCTCTCTTTCAGACCTCATCCTGGAATGATTCTTATCCTTCTATGCCCCTTTTCTCATTCAGGGGGCCCATCTGCCTGCACAGCTATAGCATATGTGGAAAAAAGTACTGAATAAGTCCCTTTGTTCCCACAGGAAAAAAAAAAAAAAAAAAAGACCACATAACACCTGGCAGTTAAAGCACAGAAAAGCAAAAGACACAGACCAAGAAATAAAAAGAACAGAGGAAAAAATAAGTTGAACAAACCAACTATATAATTGCAAATAAGATAATATCACTATTAAAAAGCAAACAGGAAAAAACAAGTAGCCATCACCCTTCCAAAAAGTGAGCTAACAGTTAAAAATACACAAAACCAAGCACAAAACATGGCAAATCAGTTCAGAAACAGTGACAAATGTGAGGAGTGGGGGCAAAAGAAAAACCAAGACAAATATTTGAGGTATCTACATGAGAACTCATCATGTGGTTATGGTTATGCTGGGGTCTGCAATGTCTCTTCCCCTTTCCCTTCCTGCACTGCCATGCCACTTACATTCTCTCTGGTATGCTGATATATCTTCTCCATGAAGCAAGGCTATGCCACCTTATCTGAAAATAATACAAGACAGCTGAGCTTGAATTACTTCTTTGATGTGTTCGCAATTTATGCATTATTTTTTCTGTTATTTCTTCACCCAAATCCTTCACAGACATATGCATCTGTTTTGGATACTATGAGTAAAACATTGTTGGATCAGGGTTTTCTCCTGTGAAAATCACTCCCAATTAAAGTTCTGATAACAAGAATTCAGTTCTAATTACCCATCCACACTCAAAAGTGTTCTTTTTAAAATTATTTCCCTGTTGCAGTAGGCAAGACTCAGGAAATTCCTTTTCTGTTCTTCAATATGTTTTCCATCAAGAAACAACAACAACAAAAGAGAAAGGAAACATAAAGTGGGAAAGGACCATAAGCTACATGTTGACAAGGTGAAGTAAACTCATGGGGAGTTTATTCATCCAGAACATCCATTTGTATTATCCAAATTAACACAATTTAAGTAGCAGTAAGAAAGATCTAATCCTTTTTGCTGCCCAATTACAACACTACGCAGGAGCAGACTCAGCTGCCAAAATGTCTTAAAACAGTCTTAAAAAAAAGTATTTTCACCATCTATGCATTGTGATTGCAAGCACCTGCTTTAAAATCCCTGGGTTTTGGAGGCTGGCCTTAAAAGTACATTTTGCAGTAAGACATTCACAAATGTCATGACAATAATTTTAGAAAAAAAAAAAAGGCCACACTAAAATGAGCACAAAAAGTGAATAAATCCATCAAAAATTTTTGCAAAGACTTGAAGCCAAAGGGAAAAGGCCAAAGTTTGGTTTTAATTATATATCACCACTAATTTTTTATGTGTATGAAAAGGAACTGAGCACTATATCTGGTCATATGCTCATGATTAAGTTATGTTTCATAATGCCAGCACAGTATAGTTATAATAATTTAGGACTAAGTTTTTACAAATACAAACATAATTTGTGCAGAAAAAAAAAAAAAAAAAGACCAGAACGGAGAATGCAAAAGAACCCCCACAAACAAAAGCATGATAAAGATTACAGTGGGAGAAATTATACATTATGGTGATTTGCAAACTGCACACAGAACTTTACTCTTTTTACTAAATTGATACACATAATTTTGCACGCAACCAAATATTTGAAATTAAAGGAGTGTTGAACATACGTTTGTGTAAAAACCTGAATACGAAAAGAGATTCTGCAGAAATATATGGCACAGGGAGGAGCTATGTGTTATAGGCAGTAAACAATCTGGTGATAACACAGACACAGTTAACTGAACTTCTTGTATGTTTTGGAAAATTTCACTGTGTACTATTCAAAATATGTATATGTCCTATGTATATATGACTTGTACATGTATGGCCTAACTTGGCAAAAACTGAGGATGGCCATTAACTTTTCAGTGTGATTTTTCAGTTCCCATTCTGGCACAAATGCAGCATCAATGCTGCTGACTGTGTGAACATGCTCTGGTAAATATTTCTGCATATCAGACTAGCAGAGTACTCTCATGGTAGATGACTATTATCTGGAAACTCTTGTGCTAAGTAGAAATATTTGTTTAATTCTAATTTTGTCTTACCATCTAGAAGATTTATTTCAAGTTTGGGATGTTTTTTAATTTTTGATGAATTTCCCCATATTCTTATTTCAATGAGGGAATAAAAGGTATGTTTTAAACAAGAGTTGCACTGGCAGTTACTGTAGCATATATCTACTAAAAACTAAAATCTTGTTATTGGCAAAGAATAACGTATTTCAGTAGATCCTAACTAAACTGGGGAATCTAGGTCATCTAGCACCTCTGGGCAAAGCCCAGATAATAAAGAACATGGAAACATCTAGACAGACTTTAGTTATACAGGTTATACTCTCCTGGTTCAGCACAAGAATGTCTTTCCACTGCGCATATTCTGCTCTGGAAATGATAAATAGGCCAAGACTTGCTAGTGAACATTTCTAAATGAAAACACATTTCCCTGTTGTTTTTTCTTCTGCTGAGAAGTATATAAAGATTTTTTTTTAATTTAACTTTTATTAAATACCAAATGTACACATTTCCAAAATTACAATGTTAGTTTTAAATAAATAACAAAAAGAGTAAAGTATTACTTCAATAATTTGCAGTGGTAACTGAGTTTACAGTTGCTAATTATTCAATACAACCTCAAGAAGCTAAGCAAATTTCTAATGTAGAACTATAACATTATTATTACCACTTATGATTCTCATATTTTTGTGAGATGTTTACTTTTCTAAACAGAAAGAAAACTTAAATTTGAAAACAACTGCAAGTATTGGCACAAGAATTCAGGTTCATTACGATAGTAATAGAAACCAAAACTATCATTATATTAACAACTATATGGCCTCAGGATCACTAAGTAAGAAGAACCATAAAACCATCTTTTCCCTGAAAATAAATATCTCCTTAGTTGTTTTCACAGAAGACATACACTGGTCTCTTCTATTATTTTTTCAGTCAAGCTACCCATCCGAATGCAAATATCCATCCGAGTGCTGTTCCCTCCTGTCATTCCCCTCTCTCTGGAAGGGAGGAAGTGCACTTTCCTTCCCGACTCTCTCTTTTATCTTGAATTTGTGTTTCACAATGATGTATTTTAGCTTTTATAGTTCTGATGGAAATGAAGCTGAAATTCAAAGAGAGATTGATGCACTGGAAAAAGATGACTCCTCTTTATCAGGTTTATGCCTCACTTGCATTACCTCCGATTTACTCTTTTTGCATTGTACAGATTCACTGGAAAAACTAAAAAAAAACATCCTTGTTTCCCCCTGTCAATACCTCAACACCTTCTTTCTCTTTCACTTTCCGTGTTTCATCTATGCCTTGAGCATAAATACTTGTAAATCCATCCCTGGCAGAGCTGCACAAATCGAAAGGCAGAGTGGTGCTCTAGTGACAGAATTTCAGTGCACCAGGACCTACGTGCCACCCCTCCAGCATAATTCTTAACCACCACATCTCTCCTTGAGAATAATTTTTCAAAAATGCCATTAGAAGTAACAGTTGCGATGTATTTAATCTATAAACCAAGCAGAATAGACTATTTGATGGTCTTTTCTGCCTGGAGCACCATTATCCAACACTAAACAGAGTCTCCAAAGCAGAATAATTAGTGTATTATCATCTGGCAGGGCCTTACTGCTGTGACCTGCAAGCATGAAGCAATTCAGTAAAATAGAAAAAATCATTTTAATTCAAGTTCTACAAAAGAATTGGATATGCTTGCTGAGATGCTGTATACATCTAGATGACACTTGCCTCTCTGGAGATGTTGGTATGGTGTAACAGTAACCTGAAAATGTCCTTAGACATATACCTGTCTGCTTTTTGAAGACCACAGATATTTTAAAAGATAAAATTATAGGTTTCACAGACAAATTCAGCTTCCAAACAGCTTTGAGCTTTTGTCAGGACACCTCAGGGCTGGTGGCGGCTCCCCATGGGGTTCAGGGCAGGTGGACCAAGGGTGTTGACATGGAGTCTTGGGCCCTGGGTAGGGTTGGGGGAGCTCTGAGGGGCTGGGCAGTGATTGTGAGGGCTTATGGTGTCCTCAGGGACACGAGAGGTTTAATATTTCTATCAGCTGTACCATAACAGATGACTGAGGCTTGCCAACGTGATGCCTATCTACAAGAAAGGCTGGAAGGAGGTTCTAGGAAACTACAGGCCTCCCAGCCTGATCTTGGTACCAAAGAAGATTATGGAATGGTTCATCTTTAATGCCTTCACATGGCAAGTGCAAGACAACCAGGGGATCAGGCCCAGCCAGTATGGGTTTATAAAAGGCAGGTCCTGCTTAACCAACCTAATCACCTTCTCAGACCAGGTAACCAGCCCAGTGTTTGAGGGAAAGGTTGTGGATGTCATCTACCTGGACTTCAATAAGGCCTTTGATACCATCTCCCACAGCATTCTGCTGGAGAAGCTGGTGGCTCATGAACTAGACAGGCAGACTCTTTTCTGGGTTAAAAACTTGCTGAATGGCCAAGCTCAGAGACTGGTGGTGGATGGAGTTAAATCCAGTTGGCAATCGATCACAAGCAGTGTTCTCCAGGGCTAGTTTTGGGGCCAGTCTTGTTTAACATCTTTATCAATCATCTGGATGAAAGGATCGAGTGCACACTCAGTAAATTTGCAGATGACACCAAACTGAGTGGGAGTGTTGATCTGCTTGAGGGTAGAAGGGTTCTACAGAGGATCTGGACAAGTTGGATCAATGGGCCAAGTTCAGCGGGACGAGATTTAAGAAGGCCAAGTGCCAGGTCTTGCACTTCAGTCACAACAACCCCAGGTAATGCTACTGGGTTGAGGAAGAGCCACCTGTGTGCCCAGATGTCCAGGAAAGCCAAACACCAAACCAGTATTTAAATATGGTAACATGCTAGCAAAAGCGTAGCACAAACTTCTTTGAGTTACAATTCTTAGAGCACTTCTATTTAAATGAAGGCTGGATCTTCCATCTGACAAAAAAAAAAAGAAGTTTTGGCTTTGTGTGTATGTACATTTAAATTTAAGGAGCACAGTTAAGCATTTTGTACTACAGTGTAACAAGTCTGCCATCTCAGTGGAGGTGGGCAATGGTGACCCATGTGACAGTAAAGGTGCAAGGGTTATTGATAGGTTAGTAACCATGGAAACAGCCAAGGACAGTCAGTTAGGAATTAGGGCTTCTTCCCCCAGAAATGTGGCAGGGACATGAGCCCAGCTGAAGTGCATCTGCACCAGTACATGCAGCATGGGCAACAAACAGGAGGGGCTGGAGGGCACCGTGCATATATAGTTGCCATCACAGAAATGTGGTAGGGTGACTTGCACAACTGGAGTGATGCAATTGAGGGCTACCAACTTTTCAGAAGGGATAGGCAAGGAAGAATAGGTGGTGGTGTGGCCCACTACATTAGGGAGAGTTATTAAAGTTTACAACTTAATGATCTTGATGATAGGGTTGAGTCTTTATGCGTAAGAATCAAGGGGAAGGCTAACAAGGCAGGTATAATGGTGGGAGCTGTGATAGACCACTCAGTCTGAAAAGGCAGGTAAAAAACTCTACAAGCAGTTGGGAGGGGTTTCATGATCTCTACCCCTTCTTCTTGTGAGGTATGTCAATTTCAACTTCTCAGACATCTGCTGGAAATATGATATAGGAGAGAGGGAAACATCTAGGAGGTTCTTGGAGTGTGTGGAAGATAACTTCCTGACACAGTGGGTGAGGAAGCTGACTAGGGAAGATTGCCCTCCTGGACCTGCTGCTTGTGAACAGAGGACTTGTGCGGGGTGTAACGGTTGGAGGCCATCTTGGACATAGTGATCATGAAAGGATAGAGTTTTGATTCTTGGAGAAGTAAGGAGGGTGGTCAGCATAACTGCCACTCTGGACTTCCAGAGGACAGACTTTGGCCTGTTCAGGAGACTGATAGACAGAGTCCCTTGGGGGACAGTCCTGAAGAGCAAAGGAGTCCAGGAAGGCTGGACATACTTCAAGAAAGAAGTCTTAAAGGTGCAGAAGCAGGCCATCCCCATGTCCTGAAAGATAAGCCAATGGGGAAGAAGACTGACTTGACTGAACAGAGAGCTTTGACTGGAACTCAGGAGCCAAAAGAGACTTTTTGGCCTTTGGAATGGGGGGCAAGCCACTCAGGAGGACTACAAAGATATAGTGAAGCTATGCAAGGAGAAAATTAGAAAGGTCAAAGTCCAACTAGAACTCAACCTGGCTACTGCTGTTAAAGACAACAAAAAGTGTTTCTACACATACATTAACAACAAACAGAGGACTTGGGACAATCTTCATCCTTTATTGGACGCAAGGGGAAAGTAGCCAAGGATGAAGAAAAGGCTGAGGTACTGAATGCCTTCTTTGTCTCAGTCTTTAGTAGTAGGACTAGTTGTTCCCTGGGTACTCAGCCCTCTGAGATGGAAGACAGGGATGGGGAGCAGAATGAGACCTCCATAATCAAAGATGAAGTGATCAGAAACCTGCTACACCACTTAGGTATACACGAGTCTGTGGGGCCAGATGAGTTACAACCAAGAGTACCAAAGGAGCTGGCAGATATGGTCACCAAGACACTGTCCATCATTTATCAGCAGTCCTGACTAACCAGGGAGGTCCCAATAGACCAAAGTATAAAAAAAAGAATGAGACCTCCATAATCAAAGATGAAGTGATCAGAAACCTGCTACACCACTTAGGTATACACGAGTCTGTGGGGCCAGATGAGTTACAACCAAGAGTACCAAAGGAGCTGGCAGATATGGTCACCAAGACACTGTCCATCATTTATCAGCAGTCCTGACTAACCAGGGAGGTCCCAATAGACCAAAGTATAAAAAAAATGTGACTCCCATCTACAAGAATGGCCAGAAGGAGGATCCAGGGAACTACAAACCTGTCAGTCTGACCTCAGTTCTGTGGAAGGTGAAGTGCTGGGATTTAAACCCCTAGCCCTGAATGAGGGTGGGCATATGGATGATGTCCATAACCAGGCAAGAAAGACCCTCCTGATTGCTTTTTACCCAGGGTTTGGCCAGCTTTGGGTGGGAACCAATTAGGAGATGACCACCAGGTGCCCCCACCTTCCACATTAACTTGGAGGTGGGGCAAGCAGCCACCTCTATATGAAATGACTACTTGCAGTGATGTTAGGTGGTCTCTCTACACAATGTGTGTGTTGTGTGGGGATTCTGGTTATTGGAAGGGCTCCCTGACTTTTCATAGCAAGTGGCGTTCCCAGGATGGCAGGGCAAGATCACAAGTGTCTCTCTGGGGAAGCTACTATGTAACTGGACTCATCGCCTGGTTGATTCCATCATCCATGGTGTGTTTCTTGACTCAGCTTTCTCCCTTCTTCACAAAATATGCTGTGAGTGCATTTGGATCTTTGGTGTATGATGTGGGAGCAGAGAGAGGAGTCTGGCTGCTGGTCTGCCTGTTAATGATAACCTCATTCAGTATCAGGCAAGTGGTCAGCAGAAGAGGAAGCTTATGGAGCAAATCATCTGAGTGCCATTACACACCATATACAGGTGATGAGGCCCGGTACACATGGGTTCATGAGAGACAGGTCCTGCTTTACACACATGATCTCCTTCTATGACAAGATGACCTGCTTAGTGGATGGGGGAATGTCTGTGGATGTTGTCAGCTGGGACTTCAATAAAGCCTTTGACACTACTTCCCACAGCATTCTTGTGAAAAAAAATAAGTGACTACTTATGGCTTGCATGGGCATATGCTCTTCTGGGTAAAACACTGCCTGGACAACTGGGTCCAAAGAGTGGTGGTGTATGGAGGTAAATCCAGTTGGCAGCCAGTTACAAGTGGTGTTTCCCAGGGCTCAATGCTGGGGCCACTTCTGTTTAACATCGTTCTCAATGATCTTGATGAGGAGATAGAGTGTACCATCAGTAAGTTTGCAGACGACAGCAAGTTGGGCAGAAATGTAAATCTTCTTGAGGGTGGCAAGGCTCTTCAGAGGGACCTGGAAAGGCTGGGTGGATGGGCCGAGGCCATTGGCCCAACGATTATTAGCAAACACTTTTTCACTGAAAGGGTTATCAGGCACTAGAACAGGCTACCTAGAGTAGCAGTTCAATCACCATCCCTGGATGTGTTCAAAAGGTCTGCAGATATACTGCTTAGGGACATGGTTTAGTGGTAGACTTGAGAGTTAAGTTAATGGTTGGACTTGATCTTAAAGGCTTTTTCGACCTAACTGATTCTAAGAAAAGAATGTAAATCTAGATATCATATCCCTCATAACCACATGATAGCAATTGTAACAAAATAAATCTTGATAAAATATACAATTGGAGAAGATACTCAAATGAAATAGAATAAGAATCAGTTCTTATATATAGTAAATTAATAGTGATGTGTAAATCTATGATCCCATTGCCAGATACAATGTTTAGCAGCCATTAAAACCAGACATCCACAAAGCTTTTTATTAAAAACAAGCAAATGTCCTATAATAGTTATCTAAAGTATGTACAGCTCTTCTGGAACGATTCTATACACTGCCTTTAGAAGACTGTGAAATAATTCACAAGCATATTATTTGTCAAATAACTTATTTAATACACTGTTCAAAAATAATTTTCTTGGAACATTTTGCTTTCACCAGTGTTTAGCACTGTTCATGAATTTTATGATATGACAAAGCACTTCTGAATTCAAGCCCAGTGTTTATTGCATAAGGGTCTTATCAGTTAGCTACTGGTACGACAGTTCAGGAGCATTATGGGGAAAAAAGGTGAAAGGCAACCTATCTGTTTGGCACTCAATTCATGAAGTCAAGGTTGCAGTCAAGGTTATCTTCATCCCACTGATGGCAGTGTGGACATTTCCAAAGAGTATAGACATATAGTGCGGCTTCAGATGACTGCTGTGCCAAGAGGTACTAAATCTTTGAGATGATGTTGAGAACATGAAGAAAGATTTGTAAGTTTGTAGCTGCAACCGACTAAAGTTTATCAGATTCTTTAATGTTTTTTTTTTTCTTGTTGACGATATTTTCTAGCACATTGAACAACATCTGGAATCAATGAGATGTAGTATGCTCCTTGTTCCTCAACTGTTTCCTTGAATCCTTTCCCAAAACACAGCATAAGTCAGGCTCTTTATAAAAATATTCCCCCTAGGGTAATGCCAAAGGTGCTCCCTGATCCTGGGGAGGGGAAAAAAAACAAAACAAAACAAAACAAAAAAACAAACAAAAAACAAAAACAACAACAAAAAAAAAACTCATTTCCTTCTGGACAGATTTCTTCTGTCAAATACAAATTTTTCCTCTGTGCTCAGAGTACTTGTATGCTGTGTGTTTGTGAACTGAACTGGTTGCTCCTGGTATGAGAGAAATTCTGTTCTTTGGCAGGCAAGGGGAAATCTAGTCAAACATTATAGAAGTCAATGGGGCTACTGCAGTGAAATGACCAAAAAAAGAAAGTCAGATCCATTGTTGTTTTGCCAATTTTCTGCTTTTATCTTTGTTTCTTTGTGAAGGTAATTATTTACTAATATTTAAATGAGTAAACCTCTTCAGAGCACACAAAATCACCTTCTTGTACTTCATGAGTTGAATGTATATTTGCACAAAATTATACTGAATTACTGATCTTCCCCATAAAACAGAAAGTTATATTGGCCTCATTCACTAAGGTTTTGTTTTTATTCCCATCTTGTTCTTTTTGTATATAAATGACAGAATATCATTCAAAATGGAAGATTCATATAATTTGTGTACTTCTGACATGTTCATTCCTGCATGTAAAAATGCAAGAGAAAATCAATCTTCTAGTTCTGCTGTAGCCAAATTATCTATCTAGTTAAATCAAGGGTAAGAATAGGTTTGAACAAGACTAAATGAAGAAAGAATGAAACATATATTCTGGCAGAGGCAGGGCAGCAAAAGTCTTCTGACAGAAGTGACTAGCAGTGTCTGTTTACACGGTGGTAGAGGTGAACATTTATGAATTCTAGTCTGTTCTGTGTTTTCCTACAAAACCACCACTGAGAAGGGAATAACTGTTCCTGGAAGGTAAGGCTGAACCTAGAGAGTTTCTGCTACTCAACATGAAAAACTGGAAGCTGCAAAAATAGCAGCTTACTGTATTTCTTAAATTGCTAGCAAAGAGGAGGTTCAGTCTTTTCACATAACAGATATGCTGAGATGCTTTTTGTGACATGTACAGGAACAAGGAGACTCTGGAAAATCTATTGCATTTCATAACCTGTCTATCTCTTGATAAGGAAAGAAGTTGTAAAAGAACAGAGTACGTTGAATTTCCTTAGTCTTTCCCAATTTTATGCCAAAATTCTCAACATTCTTCATTTTTTTTTTCATTTTTAACACAAAAAATAATCTAAATTTTAATATTAAGAAAAGGAGGGTAATTGATTACAACTGTTCACATTTTCCCATCTTTTGTCATCAGAAATAACAAAGTTGCTTCTCATATTCCAATACGATTGAAGACCCAGGTAGAATCACTCTCCTTATAGAACACAGTGCCTGACTGTGCTGTAATCTAACCCACAACATGTTTCTGCACCCCATTAAAGACTTTGATCTTATCTCAGTGCAAAATCTGATCAACAAAACCAAAACAGACTGCTAGCAAAATCTATTAATCTGTAATAGTTGCTGCAGCATATTTTACATTATATGGTTTAAACCTTTTATGCCAAAGTTGAAAGATTTTGTATTGGTCCAAGTAAAATTGGATTTCCAATCACCAAATAATATGAATCTATTAAAATTCTTTTTTTCCATGGGCCATGTCTTACTCATCTTTCACATGTATAATAAAATATTAGTATCATTCTCTTTACAGTATGGAAATGTAGGTACTACTATGAATTAAACCTGTCAAGACGGAGAGGTGCGTAAACACCTTGAAATTTACGTGTCCATGGAGGTTTGGATTGTCAAATCCTATTAAAAAAAAACAACACTAACAAAACCAACCAAAAAATCCTAAACAATAAAAAAGCCTGGGCAGTGTAGTTTTTTTAACATTGGGAATCCTATTTTTTTAACTGAGGGGGAAAAAAAAAAAACAACAAACCTTCAGAGGAGATTATTCACTTTAAAAGATTTTCTCATAGCTGTATAATAAATTTCAACACAAAAGGCTTTCTTCTGCTTTCATTTTCACATTGACACATCTGAATCTGTCAGAACAACTTGTGGATAAATCGACAGCATTTGTACCATAAATTGACATTATGATTATGTAGAAAATAATTGTTACATACAGATTTCACTAGATGTGAGTGTGAGAATATGAGTTAGCAGGAAGAGCTATGGGTGTAGCAGGAAAAGATAAAACAGTTCATGAGAAGCATCTCTTACCTTATGGTGTGCCATTTTCTGAGTTGTTTTTCCTCCTCTATTGTAATACCCCCTCCAAATACACACAGTGTCTTTATCTTTCTTAGCCACAAGGTGTTTTCTTTTTCTTTTTCACATCTGGCGAAAAAAAAATTCTATTAATACATCTGTTTTAAAAGGTGGTAATTCCTAATGATATTATCATTTAAGACATAATTCAGTGCAATGTGTAATTCATACATAGATCTCTTTTTAAGGGATGCTTGGGTTTTTTGCCTTTTTTTAAGCATAATGATCATATCACATATACATGAACATACACAGAGAAAGATCATCCTCAATGACAATAAAGAAAAAAATTAATAGAAAAGCTGCAGGCAGGACTATATGATTAATTTAATGTCTTTAATTTTCCAAACAAGTTTGAGTATACAACATAATACAGATAAATTTTTGACTTTATGGTTTCAGCTGCAAGGTCTGTTATTTTACTCAAAATGGAGGGAGTGGACAGAGAAGAGAAAGTTACATATGCAAGTTTTCTTTTCATAGGTACAGTTTAAGGAAAACCTTTGTTAGCTTTGAAAAGAAGGAGTTATTCTCTGTTAAGATTGTGAATGGTATTTGAGTTAGAAACAAATGTGGTATTTGCTAAAATATTTCCATGGCTTTAACATGTTTTCTTATTTTTTTGTGTGTGCGTATTTTTTGTTTTGTTTTTTAATCCTGTGCTACTTTTCTTTTTACCTCATGTATTTTGGGTCCCAGGTATCAAATTGAGAAGATGGCTTGTAACACTGGCATATTTGATAACCACAAAAGAAAGATTAAAGGCATGATGATAGGAAAGAGCTGAAACACCTCAGATTTGCTGAACTTACTTCAGTGCATGATCTAAGGAGGTCTATAGGATACAGCTGTTCTGCTCTTACTAATCTTGTACCAGCTCATTCTAGACAGCTACTCAACCAGCACATCTCACAGGAATGAAAGAGTTAAACCTTAATCTTTTAAAAAAAAAAATAGAGAAAGAAAGAATATCAGGTTCTGAACACTTAACCTAACTTTCACTAGGCTGAGGATTTTGTTAGGCTCATTTCAAAAAGATCTTCACAGTTTCCTAAGGACTATATATAAAAAGATACAAAAACTGATTGGAAATTAAGAATTAAATCCAAATATTGCTCAAAGTAGAAGAAAAATTTTTATCAGCTCAGAGAGAAACCTTACAGATTTCTCAATGTTTTCTGACAAAAAAAAAAAAAAAAAAAAGTGTCCTTCCATACAGTGCAAACTTCGTTGTATGTGAACTGAGGAAATTTGCATTCAGTAACAACTTAATAACTGAAAAAATATTCTGTGCCTCAGAGTAGGTAGGTGTTTCAGTCCAGGTTTTGTATATCTCTAAGAAAAACTGTACTTTTTCTTTATGCCTCTTGAAAAAAAGAAATCCATTCAAAAAGCTTGCTGCATGGTTGTACTTCTTGTAAGAAACTGAGATAAGGCAGAAACTGTAATTGTAGAAGATCTGCATCTGAATTTAAGACATTCTGTGACTGAGAATGACTGGAACATAACAATGAAGTGATATAACTTCTACATTCACTTACCTACTGAATTAAAGTTTTAAAATCTTCGTGCCATCTTTTGTGAGGCAAAGTCATAAAGGCCTTTGACTGAGATGGGATTGCCTGGGGATTTAATTTAAAAAAAAAAAAATTAAAAAAACGTAAAGCTGGATCTAGCTTTTAAATAAAAACTTGGCAGCTATTTCATTGTTCTTCTGTAAGGGTGACAGACTTTTTTTTTTGTAATGAAGGATTTAGCTCTGCTGATTGGCACTGACTGAGGACCACTTCAAACTAAAAAGCTGCGAAAAGAGGACAGGTTTTGAAAAATGACTTATGAGATTTCTATTGCTACACTAAGATGGCAAGGACTGATGTATCCAGGTAACTTTGCAGTTCTTCCACCCAGCAGAAGTAAGGAAAGGTCTATCCCAGTACAATGCTTTAAGAAAGACAACTTAGTAGTCTCATTTTGGGGCACTGCAAGCCTAACACAGAGTCTGTCTGGTGAAAACACTTGCCAAAGCCACTCGAAACCCCGCTGCCTTCTGTTCACTCTGGGGTTTTTTTCCGTGCATACATTTTCCTCACAGCCTGGAGTCCTGGACAAGGGTTTCAGTGCCATCTGAAAATCTCAGACTTTGGAACCAGCCCACAAACATTGGGCAGAAATGGAGTCAGCTGTAGTCAGAATAGGAGACTTTGAAATAATTTTCTGTACACAACCTCTCTGTGTCTTTCTCAATGGAAAAAGGATGATTTTTTCTTCTCTCTCTCTTTCTCTTTCTTTCTCTGCAGCCTTTGATCTTCCATATTCACAGAGTAGCAAACACACAGTACTATTGCAATGTGTTTGACACAACACAGTGTAGCCGGTTGAGAAGTTTCTACCTTTAAGATTACAATGCTATGGGTTCTAAAATACACAAAGCAAACAGTGGTTCTATATTGTTAGCAATAAGAAGCAAGCTACTGTTTTTTTATTATCTCAGTGACAAACTTTTCTCAGTAAAGATATTAAAATTCACTTTAGAGCTGATTTAACAGATTCCTTTTATTTCATGTGCTGTTTAATTTTTTTTTTCTTTTTTCTTCACAGATCTGACTTAGACCAGCTAAAACACGTTGTTTTGACAAGTCAAAAACATGCCATTTTTTCATCCATGTTTCAAAAAAAAAATAAAGGTTAGTAAGTCCAGGTAGTTGACACCAAATTAAATTAACTTAATGTTAATTCCTACTTATTCAAGTTGATCCTATGTGGATAGACTAAGAGCCTTTGTGTGACACAAATTGCATGTTTTTGAGTCAGCTTCAGAAGAAGTAGGGTGCATAAAAAGCAGAGTTTGACCGGGGGGGGGGAAAAAGCATTTACGAGGCTTTCAGAAATGTGTGTTAAGAAAAATGGTATAAATTTTATAGCAATGCAATGAACCTACATAGTCAGAGAAGAAGTTAGGCTCCGCTTCCTCTGCTCAAAAAGCTTCATGACTCTATGCATCATTGTCCTTTGTTGTTCAAAGCAGTTGCATAGAGTGTCATTGCCTTCAAGCATGACACAGCACAGGGAAAATTAGCACTGATGGGAAGGAAATACCAAAATATGTGGGGGTTACAAAACATTCATAGTTGCAGACACATGAAAAGCATCCACATTGCTCTTAGAAAAGATATAGTCATAATTGTAATCAAAGTGAGGGTTCTAAAAACCGACTTTTAAAGCTCCTTTCACATTTATATATGAGGTGGAGCAAGTACTCTAGGAAGAATATTAAATATTAATATAATGCTAATCTTATTTAATATTAAGATTAAATGGTATTTACAATAGCTTGAAAATGATCATTATTTTATTTTACTCTTAGTCATAGCACAGCACATTACCAAACTCAGAAAAACAATTTTTTATTTTAGTGTATCTAGATAAAAATGAAAGCAACAATAAACAAACCAACAACAACATCATTGTCTAGTAATTAAATTATGACAGTATTCCAAATGGTATACAATTCTTCTAAATACGGGATTTCTGCCAAGAATGCCTTGGAAGTCTTGTATAGCTCGATAGCTGTTGTTTGCCAAGCTGGTGTGATTTTTCTCTCACTGAACCTGTTTCATTAATCTGATGTGTGAGAAATAAATATTTGCTGTGCAATTAACTGGAGTTTATTATGGTCTAATGGAACTTTCCCATACAAACAGACGCTCAGCCCTTTAGATGCATAAAAAGCACATCAGCACTTAGTAAACAGAGTGAAGCTGTGGGGGAAATATTTTTAAAGACATTTAATTGGTGAACAAAAGCGATGAGCATATAAATAGTTTGGGATTTGCTTAATTGAAGGAGCAAAGAAGAAATTACAGTTACCATGTGTGCAGATATATTTGCCAAAGCTGTAGAAATTATACTGAAGGCACAGCAGGTAAAAGTACCAATCTTTTTTTACTAAAAATATGTGCCCCTGTTCTCAGTTGCCTATATTTGTCTTATATTCAATATTTTATAAAACTAATTATGTCACAGCATGTTCTGATAAAACAAGAAATAAAATAAAGAAAGAAAAAAAAGACAGAAGATGTTGCACTGAAAACTGTAGTAAGTAATTGCCAAGACATTCTTTATCTGTGCTATAGCAGATAAGTTCACTGCCTTATCTAGACTGCAAAACACTGGAAAGGAAAGCTAGACACCTTTTTCCTATACACTTAACCACTTCCTAGCTGAGGGATTTGATCTAACAGTACTTTTGGTAGTAGTATAGTTCAAAAGGTATGAACCCTTCAACTAATGTAACTATGTAAATAAACAAATATGTTGGTAAGTAAGTAACTAAGGAGAAGTCCTGGAAGGCAGCTGCTTGTAACTCTACATTTGAGAAGCAGCATATTTGTAACAAGACTAATGCAGTGTACTCAAAGTGAAAATATATGAATAAAATTGAGAAACTACAGAAACCAGGAAATTATCAAGCAGATAAACTGTAACTAATTCCATCTAACATACATGGAAATGTTCAGTCTGCAGCAACATGTTTTAGGTATTCAGTTGGGATTTATGGTTCATTTTTTTACATTCCTGTTCGCACAACTGGTACAAGACTTCCAACAGTACAAGGTCTTCTCTCTCTAGGAGCTAGCAGATGTAGCTATGCTCAGTGTTGATAGCCAAAGAGGAACAGTATATCCAATTCAAGCAAAATAAGGTAGAATAAAGATAGCATTGAATCTTCATAAATATTTCTCCTGCAATAGTATGGAATGCTTAAAACATAAATACATTTAAATATATATATCTAAATCCAATTCTGTATCTAGAAATGTAAATAGATATGCATAATAAAATGGGTCAAAAGGAAAATGTTTTGGAACATCTGATTTCTGAAACCTTTCCAAATGTCCCTCTTTTTTTAATGCCAGAAACCAGTACAGGATGTTCCTTGGAAGCCTCTAGATCAAAGCGCAGATCTTCCTTACCACAGAAAGAAAGTTCAATCTCTGAAATTAAACTAAGCATTCAAAGACAAACAACAAACTTTAAGATAGTGCACTGTAAACTGGAGTAAAGAATAATATTTATTTTCATTCTCACTGATCAAATAACCAAATAACATTCTCATGAATTCTGCAATGATCATCTTCTATGCTGAAGGCCTAATGGCTCAAAAACCACTTGTGCTAATTTAGCAAGGTCTGTAGGCTTCAAAGAGCTTAACTGAATTTTTATGGTTTGTGAGCAAATGCTAACTCAGAATAAGACACAGATCTGTATGCCTGAAGAAATCCAGAAAGGCAGAAAATATCTATACTTCATGAAGTCTAGGTCTTTTAAATAATAGAATAGGTTTGTTCTGAAAAGTACCTAATGCATAAATGACGAATATGAGCACAGAGAAGAAAGTATGAAGACAAATTAAGAAAATTAATTAGGTGAGTAGAGCAGTAGCAGGAAAAGAGGCTCACTGAATGGCCTAGAAACATGAGAAATTATGTTCAATACAACAGCTTAGTTGTCACATGCCTATTGTGCAGTCCCACACATTTCCAGTCACAGGCAATTCCTCCAGAAATTTCTCTTTAAACTATGGTATAGAACACGTTAAAACAAAAAGCTTCTATCCAAAGGTAATTCCCAAATACTTTCAGTATGCGATCTCACAACACAGGGAAATAAATTTAAATAGAAAAGTATTAGGTCTGGATCTCAACATCAGAGGTGACATCATTTGTAAGGCAATTTACAGATGCTAGTTTTCTTCTCTCTATTTAAAATTTTTGGTTATACTGCAGCAAGAGTTGGTTTCCAGTCCTAAGTGCTTATAGACCTTGGCACTTTTTCAGTGATGCTCTGCTGTTTACATGCGCTGGCATTTTAGGCAGCTATGCATGCCTTAGTGTGAATGTCCAGAGCTTCCTGGCAAGTAGCTCCAAAAGGGCATTTCCTTTCCTGGAAATACCCTACTCTAATCTCAGTCCTGAGCTGAGATCAGTTTCAGGACCAAGGCTGGGTTTCAGCTATGCAGAAAGTGCATTGCAAATCACTGTATGAAACAGTTGTTGCTAAAAAGGAGAAATGAAAGATGAATTTGCTATGGTATTTGCCACAAAATAGTCAAGTTTATAACAGATAACTGAATGTCTTTACTGATATGAAGGCTATCGGATAAAATGGAGGATGTTAGGAAATGCAACATGACTCCCATTGTAATAGTAGCCACAAAAGCAATGTTCCATCTTAGGAAAAGAGAAAATCCTACTCTGCAAATTTTTAACAGAGCCTGTCTTGCCACTCTAAAATCAATTAGCCTAGCTAAAGGATCAAAGGAAGGCCACCTCATTTAGGGCCCCATGAATGTTATGTGGTTTTTTTGGTTAGTATTGCCTTTCTTTTGAGGGTTTCATAGACAGGTCTGTTTGCTTTCTGCTTACATTTGTCACCATTGGGAACTATGTACCTCTCATAACTCAACTGCTACTAGTAATAAAACATCACTGGGGGCAGGCTGCCAACAGAATAAGGCAGTAACAGCCTGTTAGAAATCGTTAGGGCTGTTATAGAAAAAGAAAAGAAATATTAAAATAAAAAGTAGTAAAACACCTCTGACAATAGCTTATAACTAACAGCAATAACATTACAAACAGGTAATGAGCAAAGGGTAAAGGGATGAATGGAAATTGTGGCTTGTACAAATTTTTTTTCAAAAGGAGGTGCTTTTAGGAAATTTTTTACCACCTTCTGAGAGGCTCTAGTAAGTAAGCCTCAGAAAACTCCTTGCAATGAAAAGGAGAAGTTTGTCTTAAGACATATCAACTCTGTGTTTCTAGCTCTCAAAGTCAAACCACAGATCTCTAATGAAAAATACAACTGCATATCTAACAATATTTGAAGACTTTGTTAACACTTTTGCAGTTTCAGCACAGCGGAGAAAGATGGAAAAGATAAAAACACTAAAACTTTAAACTTGGCCTTAATACGCTGAACAGAGACATATGACACAAGCATGTATTGAACTTGCTACTTCTTCCTTCAGTAGTGGGCTCTCACAATTTCAAAATGTCCTGTCAATCTTCCATCACACATAACACACTTTAACACTTTCCTCATCTAATTTCTCCTTCTCCTTCTCCTCCTTCTCTTTCCTAACTTTTTTATTCCCATTCCCTCTTCCTTCTTTACCCCTCTTCCTCTCCCTCTCTCCCTCCCTCTCCCACACTCTCCACAGACAGACAGACTTTGGAAAGGCAAGATCACAAACACATTCAAAAATAGAGTATGAATTTATAACATAGAAATATGTTTTTACACTTTAATTAAGATGCCATTTTTTTCAGTGTTCATACATCTGCAATAACCTCTAAACATAAATAATTTCAGGGAACCAACCCCTTTTAACAATAAGGGACAAACAATTATGTAGCAGAAACTGTATTCAAGAGTCATATTTGAGATTAAAAAGTCACTAAATCCATCTGGATTTACTATGCCTCTGAACTATTTTTTTTCCATGAAAATCATAGTGCCTTGGTGACACTTCAACATACCTCCCATCAAATACTGGGACTTATAGTACTTGACTAGAAATCTCTAGTCCATCTTGAGACCAGCTGGAGTTTTTCATCTGTCTGCAGATGAAGATTTTAGGGCATACACGTAAAGCAAACAGTTACGAGCAGTATCTGTAACTTGACTTTAAAATGAATAAACCACACAGGAAGATAGTTGGGCCACTTACTTGTAATTTATCAGCTTATATTTTTGTTAAAAGACCTTTCCACACTGAAATAACAGCAAAACTTAAATGAGCTTTGTTTCATGTCAGCTAGTGTGCACTAATGGAGACAGATGCTGTTCTGACCTCTAATTATTACAATTGGAGAGCTGGTTTAGACACCATCTGCCACCCTTTAGGGATGTCACCTGAGAGTGACATTACTGATGCATCATGATGGCCAATTGCTGCCATTTGTACAATACCTGTGGTTCAGAAATTGGAATCAGAACTTGAATGAACAAAGTATTCTGCTACTACACATGCTGCAGAAAACTTGGCTCCTAACCTGACTGGCTAAATAATGTTATAAGTTCCTAAATCTTTCTCATGTCAGAAATTCAAGCTTCAAAGACAAAAATCAAATTCTGTTTCATTTATCACCACAGTGATAAATTAAAGTACTATGGAATCACGGACTCATAACTACCCGCTGAAGTAGTTAGAAAATTTGCTGTCACTTCTGTTGTAAGTAACTTCCGAGAAGTACCAACCTTTTCCCTTACCTTCAGTGCTCTATCTTGCAAGATGGATCTTTTTTTTCTGTTTTCTCTTTGCTAGCCTAAGTAAGTGGACATTTCTTAAATACAGTCCCTGAAGCACTCAGGAATGTTCTTTTGGGAGCTTAAACATTACAATTAAACTATAATGTTAAAAGTTTTAAACATCTCAGTCTTATACTTGCTAATGTAACCGTCTCCTCCCATCCCACAAAAAAAGAAACTGAGAAACTGACAGTTTTAAATAGATAATAGACTTAATGAGAGTGTAGGTCTGTTAGAGTGCAGCCTTTTCAGAAAACCCAGGCTTAGTCTCTCTTTCACTAACTACCTGTACAACTTTGTTCCAGGAGAGGCTACCCATGATCTCCAAATGCCATCATAACACTAAAGAGACAACATCAAGAAAGATAAAAAGGTTTTCTGCCTTGCATTTTATAAGAAAACAATAGGATGAAGTATCTGGTATAAAAACCCTAGAAATCTATAGAATGAAAATAGGAAACAAAACTATTATTCCTTCAACTTTACAAAAGGTAAACTGAGACTCAAAAGTTTAAAAGATTTAGTAAACGTTGTGTACCACCTTGTTCCTTATTTACTTGCTTATGATGAAATATCCTATATGTCTTCCACAGATAATAATCCACATTTCTACAATATAAACCTGACAAAAGCAACAAAAATAAAATTAGGTGTTTTAATAAGTATATGCCTGTAGGTCTAGTTCAATGTAAGTGGTAAACAAAAGCACATTAAGCAATGTAGTACATTTATCATAATCTAAATATGGTATAGGTGATGGAACTGGATACACTTTAATAGCAACATAATAGGTTTGTATATATTTTCAAAAGTCAGTAAAATTAAAAAGCTAATAATGTTAGAGACCAGAATAAGAGAACTATGTGCACTTCTATTATTATTCTCACATTCAACTGCTCAAACAGGACACAATGATCCTATACTGAGTAAAAAATGGAATTGAAACAGGGGAAATAAAGAGGAGGGAAACAGAAGAGAAAGGTTGTCTACATTTACCTTTCCTAACCTCTTCAATCCTCCACCACATGAACACCTTACTTGCCACTGAATTGGACAGCCGCCTTCCATTATTAAACATTGTTGAAGAGAATTTCAATAATGCTCAAACTTCCTTTTCAAAAGCAGGTTTTGGAAACATTAAAGGAATTTGTGCCCTAGCTTCTGAAGCACAAAGAGAAAGGCCGATGCTGTCTGTTACTTTCTACTACAGGAAAATGTTTGTGTGCCCCTCACGGGTAGAACTGAGAGACCCACAACAGACATGTAAAGCCAAAGCATTGCCTTTTCCTTTCAGCTTCACACTTTTAGGACTACAGTGTAACTGGTCTCAAAGTCTCAAAAGTTGTATCAAAACTGCCTCTGAAACTGCCTCCTCTACATGAAAACAGTATCACATAACTGAGAGCTGGACCTTCAAATTTCTGTTGGGTGGAAACATTAGGGAATGGAAAGAAATGGGATAGTTTGCTCTTTGTTTAGTTCCATTACTGTAAGCACACAATACAGTCAGACAAGCAGAGTAGACATCTGCAATCATTCTAAAGATGGCCTTACTAAAAACAACAAATACTGCTCAGAATGATAATAACCCTCTGAGTTTTATGGAGATGGAAAATTACTTTATTTTGCCTTGCTTTAAATTTTTAATATTATTTTTAAGCAAAAAAACATTTCTTGGTTCCAGATATAGCTTCTGCTAGCCAGAACAGGGAGTTGTGTATGGCCAGATCACCAGTTACAGTAAAGCACTTTCAGACTGAAAATCAGAGCCACACATCCCCTGTTCCACTGTAGATCAGCATCTGCTTGTTCCAACACGAGGTATGCAGCACCTTCTCTTTCACTGGCTGTGTTAGTGAATGAAAGTTGTGATGAGTGACTTCTCACTCACCTTCTGCTGAATGTAGTCACATCCACCTACACTGCTCTCAGATTGTGTCAGTTCCTTCAGGGGATTCACTTAACATACACAGAAAGACTTAGTTTGGAAAGACCACGTAGCATCACAAAAGGAAAAGTCAAGGCAAGGCTCTTGGCTTTCAACAGTCATTCACGACCTAAGCAAGCTCAGCAGGATTTTTATAAGATCTCTTTTTATGTTCTTAAACTTTGCCTTTATTACTTTAGGTAACTACATGATATTTGTGTTATCAAGCCTAATTGCCTATTAAACTGTTACTCAGAGTGTAAACTGCTTACATAGGAAATTTCCAGAGATTGAAAAAGAATTGGGAGGAAGGAAGAAAGGAAAATTGTTGTCACAACCAAAACAGAAAAAAACAATTTTTAAAAAGGCAACACTTTAAAAAAATGCAAGAAGACTGACAGTTCCCTATATATTTTATGTTTGTAGAACAAGCAGATTAAGTGTTATATTAAAGGAAAAGATTGCATGGGCCAATAAAAAAGTTTCCCTATGGATCTCATGGTATCATTTCTAGCAGTACTGTTCTTTGGCGTATGCTTTATGTTTTTATAATTTATCTTTTTTTTTTTTTTCTGTTATAAAATTAGAGGAGAAGTAGAAAGCATTAGCTTTTCTCTGTTTTTTGTTAGTTTTGGTTTTGGTGTTTTGTTTTTTTTTTCTAGCCTTTAAAGAAAAAAAAACCAAGAAAGCAGATGAAAAAGCGGAAGTTTTCTCTCTCCCGTCACTATTGGTGGCTTAACACACACAGCAGTTTCACCACTTCCGTTTGACAGTGTAACATAGCAAACATTTGCTGATTAACTTAAAACCAACTATTTTTGCAATTTAATCTCATACGTGTAGAAGAATCTGCATTACTACTCTTGCTAGCCCATCTGTTTCCCTGATTGCTGCTGGCTTCTCCACAGGCATAGAAAACAGCCAATTAGTTGCTCCAGTATTAACACCTGGGATTCTCACTGGCTGAGAACAAGGATGCTCAGTCTGTGAAAAAGTCATACTAGCTTTCAGGTCCTTCCTTTTAGATGGTCATTTAATGACAGACAAAAGTAGAAGGTTGCTATCACTGGAAAGTCTTGAAAAAATTCTTAAAGGAAAAACAAAGGCTAGCTGTGATAATAGAATATTTTGAATATCACCCTGCCAATATAATACAATTCTGGCTTAAGTTTTTGTCCATCATTCAAAGTTTTGTTTGTTTGTTTGTTTGTTTGTTTAATTGGGCTTTGTGGGATTTTTTCTCAATTTATGAATCAGCTCATGTGCCATAAGTTCTACATTCCATATATTTGGATGGCATCTGAAGTTTTACACTGAGGGAAGTACACTGCCCTGAGGTTACTTGTTAAAGTAATTTTTAAAAAACTAATTTAGCATTTTTTAATAGTAATAGCTCAGACTTCTCAAAAGCCATATATTTTCTTCTTCATTTCCTTGTAATAAACAAAGCATATTTTCAAACCTTATCTATTCAAACCTTAGAATTACATTTTGAGATCTCCATCAAAGAGAAGATAATTTCTGACAATCTAGATTACCGTTTTACAGATAAATCACAATGCAGGATCAAAATAATACTAACTTCACAATTTTTCATTATTGATTGCAAAACTATTATTAGGAACAGAACCCTTCAATCTCATACAGTAAACCAATCATCAGGTAATTTCATTTGTGTAGCTGTAAAGAACATCAAAGAGTCTTACAGGAAACATTCTGTCTGGGAGCTGTAGGTTGGGGAACACTAACCTAAAGATATGTAAATAAGTTAGTGTTTTTACATTTATCTTTAGGATGTTCTCTTCCTCTTTTTCATCTTCCCTCTAAGATTTCCTTCCTCTATCTGCCCGCTCTAAGTTTTCCATTTTCATGCATGAAATACAGTTTCTATAAAAGATAAAAGATGCTGGCTTGATAACCAAGTGGTAGAATGTCTAAATATTATGATAGAATGTGAGTGGGATTTGAAGAGCATTAACACAGTGCTTTCTAAGTTGCAGCAATTGTCTTGTTCAATACCAGTTCACCAACGCTGATATAAGTACTAGAGAAACTATCTATACTTCAAGGAACAGAGCTGTATTTCAGACTGATATCCTGCCCCTTAACTTGTTTGTGAAATTAACAGGGGGAAAAAAAAAATTGTTATTTGTTGCTAGGCGATAAAATTAATACTTTTTTAAAAGAGGGAAATGATCAGATTCTGTCAAAGGAATTGCTCCAAAGAGAATGAATATGGTTAAAATTGAAATGAATGCAGAGTGTAGAAAGACCTCATCTTTTTTATTCTTCCTACTAACAGATGAAGGACATTCAGATTAGGCTCACTAAGTGTGTTTCTTATTTTTGACATGAGAAAGCACCTGTTGACTTGGCAGTGAACACAGCTACTCTTGAGAAAGTTTCTTTTTCTCCTGGAAATTATTCCCTTATTTCAAAGGGTAGCTCTGACAAAAAAAAATAAATTCTTTTGTATCTCCAGTAAGGACTGCTTTATAGTTGGCTTAGTCTTCTCTCTGGCCAGCAGGACTGAGAAGTGCAGGAGAGTCTACTCCATAGTTTTTATTGTGGCGGTAGCTTTTAGGAGACTGAGAGGCTCTTATAACAGGTATCACACTCCTGATGAACAAAAAGGTAACAGCTGGGCAGATGAGTTCAGTCCAAATAAATTAACACTATAATGGGTAGGGTAGGTGATTCAAAACATAAAGTAACATGAAGGTTTTACTGGGAGAGCATGGTTACTAGTTTCTTTACAGTCAAGCAGTGAGATTTCCAGGCACTGTAACATCAGTTATCATCACAGTGATATCATTATTGTGCAAACAAGATGTGCAAGAAGGTATTTTTTTTGCCTTCTTTTTCTATTTTGTTTTCTATGACATAATGTCCTACCGTGTGAATATGATGACTCCTATCTAAAGAGATATTCTCGTTGGTTTACTACGACTCCTGTGCTTATATTCTACCACAAGGCCCCCTAAATGTAATTACACTTCAAGCCAGCTTAGAAATCAAAGCCAGTATAAAAACGTGTGGCTTTTTTATTGAATGGATTTCTCAATAGAAATATAGAACACGACAACTTTGTGCTTTGCGCTAGCTGCCTTTAGATCTCTAGGTGGATTTTAAAGGTTTGATATTGATCTATAAGGACAAAAAAAAGTTTTATTTCTGTCTATTTGATAAACTGCTTCCTTTCTATGTCTACAGCAGACGGTGAAAAGCACTGCAATAAAATGTCCTCCCTTTAAAAAGGGTAAATATTTCCAGGATAGAGGGACACCTTCAATATGGTCTCCATTGCCAATGCAGAATAGAGAGATGGGAAGGAGGATGGAAATACAAAGGAAGGATGTTTTGAATCCATAATAGCTTGACTCATACTGCACCCTAATCATATACATTAAGAATACTCTGAGTACATGTGAAGGATTGGGGTAGGTCAATAAATTCCATCTGAGAGGATCATATATGACTAGTGAAGCTATGAAATTACCACTGCTGGATATATCCAGAATCAGAATGTTGAACTGCAATGTTGGTTTTGGCAGAAATATTTTGACTCATGCAGCCTGATAAAATTTATTACCACTATCCTGCTTGGGTTGTTTGTGTAAGGATTTAATTACTATTCTATATCTCTCTGCACTGGATTCAAGAAAAGAACCACCAAGAAGAGTAAATCCTATCAATATACTGTACATTCCTATTAGCTGCTTAGCTGAAAAGTCTCATAAACTCCACTGCATATACTGACTGCAGTATGGGGGCAGCCTAAACACAGGAAAAAGGAAGTGGCTTAGTCTCAAGCTTATTCCACTCTTACTCAGAGAATATGGAAGCGACCTCCAGAATGCTGAAGTACACTTCATCACAGAGGAAAAAACAGCTCTATATGTAGATGTGTCAAGGGAGAGCAAAGCACTGCTAGCAGGTTCCAGATTCCTCTGTACTGAGAGTGTCAAATTCCTCATTTCCAAATATTCTGATTAAATCAGAAGCCAAGATGCTACCTAGTAATGTCCATAAAAAGACAGTTTTATTAACTGTATATTTTTTTTTTCATCAAATAAAGCTATTTTCCTCCAATGATCTTGTTATACCAGTAAGTAGTTTTCTATTTATTAATAACAAGCAACAGTCCTGGAGACTTCATTAAACAATTTTCTCTAACTACAATTTGCAAGCTGCAGATCTGCTACTCGCATCCACTGTTGGCATCTCCCTCCATACCTGCTTATTAAAAGGAACACTGCATAAATTTGGTCTCCAGATTTCAAATAACTAATGGTGTTTTGAATTCTTAGTGGTTAGCAAAGAAATGTATACAGGTGCTAAATGTTATTGATGTTAGTGATGGCATTTCCTCTCTTGGCTAAGAGTTAGGAACTGCTAAACAATTAAGATAAACTTGTAAGGTTGGTCAAAGGAGACTACATACTTTTCCCATGTTTAACCTGTGATTTCATTGTTTCTCTCCTAACTATGGATGTAGGGTTCCATTTTTCCCTTCTGAATTTTATTTTTACACTTATTTTGTTCCAGTTATCACTGGAAAGCATCCTGCAGTACCTTAACTTTCTTCTAGGCTAAACAATGCATCGTTAGGGAGACACCCTGCAGGAGTTTACATACTCTGGTGAACCTGCAGATTTTTTCAGGTTTTCAGGTACAGTTACAGGAAATAAAGAAATTTCAGCAGTCAGGTAGGATGTCTCAGTCTCTGCTGTTGTGGCAATCCTCTCACATCTTGTACATCTGATTAGAAAACACAGAGAAATCCTGTGGCTATATGCACTAGTCAGCAGCAAATAATGTCCTCCTTCACTGGCCAGTGCAGGACCCACTACATCAACCTCATTCTTGACACCTACTTGTCTCATTTTCCCCAAGGGCTCCAGCCTTCCCAGAAAAGCTATTCCAGAGGTCTTCTTTTTTCACCACCAGGAATCTTTTTATAGTGTTTGCCTCCTTTGTTGGACCCTATATTTATGATGAATAAACCTAAACAATAAACTAAATGCAAGTTATGCTACTTGTTTAAGATATGCTAAGGAGATGCCTATTTTAAGCTGTTCTATACTGCAAAGTAGCTATTTTGGGGTGCTGTCAAACCATAAGGCATTCTTTAATTTCACAGAGCCACATTCACCTCCAGTTTTACAGACCTCATAAGATGCTCAATTGCTTCTCGTGAACAATTACCCCCAAAAAAGGATTAGGTGAAGAGATATGGCTGACTGAGGTTGTTTGGTTCTTCCCTTCTGTGTTTTGTCCCTTTTCATTGCCTTTAGTGGAAACTGGCACAGAACTTATTTTCTCATCTCTTGGTGATAGCATTATGACCCTTCCAAAACAGATTTTGTATTTGTTTTTCTTTCAAATATTACTTAACTATGCCACTCCTCCAGGCTGTAACCACAGAGCAGTGAGGCAGCCATTCAGTTACACTCTTAACTCTCAGCACTCACGTAAACCTTAGCATAATAAAAAATAATGCTGCTAATGAAGGAGCTACAACTTCCTCATTACATCCATCCATCTTTTTTTCCAGTCAACAATCAGCTGGAATCAAGGTGTTTTTAACAGGTATTAACGGTGTTGTAATCCTATATCTATCCTTGTTTCAGCAGAAAATTGAAAAGATACTTTTTGGGTAATCAAACTTAAATTTCTAAATTCCCTGAAATTATAGTTGAAGATGGTAATGAGAAATCACACAGGACTGACAGAAAATCTAAATGTGATTTTGCTTACATGCTGGTAGCTCTCTAATACTTTCATAGAGCTGATTCAGAATTTTAACACCAGGAGATAGTCCTGAAATAGGTCTACACATCAATCCCCTAAAAAGCCATGCACTTCTTTTTAAGAGGGTCATTGTCCAGTTCTTAACTTGGCTGACAGAAAAGAATTTTAAGGTTTTAAACTTAAGAGATTCCATACACAGGAAGAATATAAAATATTTAAAGATTAATAGCTCACCAGTGCTAGAGAGAAAAAGTACTGCTTATGGAATGGCATTTTTATAGTTCCCATACTATGCCATAAAAGAGCATTTTCAAATTTCATCTAATTTAAACTCTTCACTCTTTCAAAACTTTCATCATGTTTTCCTGATGACAAGTTTCACTTGCATAGTGGGACATAGTTTCTTCTCAAACACCTTTAATGAATAGAAAAAAAACGTAAACACATGCTTATCATTAAGTATAAACATAAGTCCTTTGGCTGGCTGAAATTCTGGCAGGATTTCAGCTCATCAGCAATTTTCTCTAGTATTTTAAAAAGACAGTATCTAGTTCTTGACATAAACTTCAAGGCAATTAAAAATAGCAGTTTTTAATGACTTAGTTAGTTTAATGGCTTACTTACTAGGTGAGCTTTTCTGTTTGCTGAATACTCAGCCAATAAACCAACTCTTATTCACAGTCTGAAATTCTACTTGGTAGTTATAATTCAGCACTATTGCAATTACGTTTTATCAAAACCAGGTTAAACCTTAGTTGAGCCAAATTCATTTGATCAAGATACTGAGATAAACACTGAGTGAGAGTATAGAATAACTCTATTGCTACCCATTTAATTAAATAGATTTTTTCAGGAAAAACAAACAAAATAACCTACCTTGTTTGTTCTGATATTAAATAACTGCTTAAATGCACACATGAATGCCAGGGCAGCTGCATTACATTACTTATGCTTTCTTTGATTAGTTTTCTCTGAATCAGTTATTTCTTACTCAAATCAGTATGTTAAAGGGCTTTCCTTGCTGTTGTTAAAAATATTATCCATAAAAGAGTATTACCTGAGGAATTACTATACAGAAACAGGAAATTTGAAGAATTTAGCACTTTTTTTGTTTCTCTTTTCAACTTGATTAGTATCTTATGTGATCAGTAAGAATCCTACCCAATTAGATAGTCTTATATTCAGATATTAGTAAAAATAATTAAATATATCTGTTTATCTGCTGATAACAAAATAAGATAACATGCATTTTCTGAGATGTACCTTTGATGAATGTGAATTAAGTGAATGGAATGCTTTAAGACATAAGTGCAAATAATTAAAATTATTAGTCTATATAATCAGTGATTTAAAATGAGTTTAACAAACAACTCTAGAAGTTATCACTGAGGAGAAATCATTAAATAGAATCTACTAGAAAGTTGGAGGGTTTGGTTGTAGCCTTAATGATACTTGCCTGTGCCCCTTTAGAAAGCAGTGACTGTAATATTTTAAGCAGAAAATCTGCTGACAGTGACCTCCTAGTAGTGCTCTGTGGAGGAATGTAACTGTACCTGTAAATAAGGCAGAGAGGCAGAAGAGTGAGAATTTGATTTTAACCTTGAATAAAGGGGCTTTAATGAGTTCAGCTTTAAAGCATATCAGTCCCAGTCAGACACCTTATTCCATGATGGAGAAGTCTTACAGCAAGAGACTTGCAAGGAATTTGCTGTTTTGTTTTGTCTTGTGTTTTTTTTTTGTTTTTTTTGTTTGTTTGTTTGTTTGTTTGTTTGTTTGTTTTTTATAGCATAACAAGGTATTATCCTATATAATGGGTAAGTATCATCTTTAGTTTTTTTTTTTTTTTTTAAAAAAAAAAGGGCTCTAGAAGAGATGCAAAGCTGTTTCAGTGATGGGAAGCTGAACACAGAGATCAGAATACAAATGAAGACACAGCCTTTCATAGTGACAGTGATTAGTCACCACAGCAGCTAACTGTTCAGTTGGTAGACCCTCTATCTTTCAATATCTTCAGATCAAAACCAGATATTTATGCAAAAGTTAACTTTTACTCAAACCCAGACGTTCAAATCTGTAGGCAGTAGAGCTGGATGAAAAATAGTTTTATTTAAGCCCAGGGGTAACTTTGCTGGATGAAATTTAAGTCTAGACAAGGGGTTCCAAGGATGTTAGCTAATCTAATGGGTTCCTTACATTCAGAAACTGTGTATTAGGAGGGTAACTACATTGCCTTCTTTGCCATGATATCGTTTTTGGCAGCTAATGTTCATGCATCCTGGACTGCAGAATGATAGACATTTGATATCATTCCAGCAAAGAGAAATATTGTTTCTTCTGAAGCATTCCTGTGGTATATTTGATTTGTCTAATTGGACCAGTAATAGATAAAGCAGAATCATCTTCATCCATGTGGTGTTTAAGGTACAAGTGGGACTTGGAGCAAGAGCATCAGAGTTGGGTGTCTGTTGCAGACTTTGGTGTATCAAATCTTAATCACTGCTCCCAATCTTAGGGTTTTTTTTTAGTAATTTTTTGTCAGATAGGCAGCTTTGAGTATTTGCCATACCAGACTGATCCTCCTCCTAGTCACCTGAAGAGAATGCCCAGCATGGAAAAATAGTTCCAGTGGAGTTCAGTTTGAAATTGATATTAGAAGCAAACATGTTACAATGTTCAGGATGTGATGACAGAAAGGAAACAGCTATACTGAATGAAACCACAAGAACCTCCCCTTAGAAACATGGTTAAAAACATGTTTTTAGGAGAGCTTTAATTTACGCTTCAACTACTTACTGAAAGCTGTGTTATTATTAATCTTGGCTAAGGTTTTAAAACCTCTGCATTAGCAATCACAAGAAAATGATGTGGCTTGGAATATTAAATATGATATCTTACTTTGCTCACTTTGCAGGTAAGTAGGCGGTTTTTATTACTTTTTTAAAGCTATTTACTGCATAATTCTCCAAACCCTAACAGATCAAGGAAGGCAGTGCTAATTATTAATCAGGGGTGAAAGTATCAGTTGCTCAGTTTTACTTAGTGAAATCTTCAAACTGCTGTTCTATGCTGTTCAAATGACCAAAAGTCTAAAAGGAATGACTATAAGAAAATAGGAGCATAACCAATTGTTTTAAAACATCTTATTGATTGGTTTTGGTATTTTTAAGAGCGTGTTTTGTCTGTTCTTAGTAATGATTCTGATTTTTTTATACTCCATATAAAAATGCAGATGTAAAACTTAAAAGACAAACTGTTTAATTTGAAAACAATTCCATAAATACAAGAACATTTGTGATGGAAATCTAGTTTTATGCCCTCAGATAGAAAAGAAAATATTTGTTTCACAGGATTTTTAATGTCTTTAGCTAAACTCATTATTCTATATGAGAAACAGTTGCTCTTATAGTTAAAAAAAATTACCTGCTTAAACGTTTATTGTGGGATGAAATTACTCGAGCCTTTAAGTTCCTATTTCTGTTTATTGACTATAAAGTGAAGGTACAGTTAAGTACAGGAGTTTAAATGTGGATATTTGAAGCATAAATAATTGAGTTTAAAGTAGAAAAATCTTACATGATTTATTAGTTAAAATTTCAAAACTCAAATGGAAGTAAAGTTTAGTCATCTAAGATATTAAAAAGAGTGATAAGTGGCTGCCAGATGACCCGAAATGGGGGGCAAGTAGGAGGCCATTCTGTTATTCAGAAGAAATTTTAAGAGTTCATCACTATACTGCCTGGAAAATCCCTTTCAAACTACTCATCAGCTGAGGATTGCCTGAGTAAAGTGCACTTCAGTGACACCCAGGATTTTGCTTGTGCCATCATGCCTGTGATGAGGGAGGAAATCCAAACGTTGCAGCCTGCCAACTTTTAGACTGGCTAGCAATTACTTCTGGAAGAGGGAATGTCTACATGCATTATCAGTTTAGCCTTCTGGATCCTTTGCAATTGATATTGGACTTGTTTCTTGAGGTGTATTGTCATGGTCATGGCTACTCCCACCACTCCTCCCTGTTTCTGGTTTTGTTTTGTTTAGTTTTTTCTTTTTTTACTTCAGGTATGCTCCAAATAATTTTGCTCATTGTTGCTTGTGTATGTTCAAGAAATTTCTCTTAAAATGTCCACCATCTACAGACTGATCATTCTTCTGCATTAATTGTACACAGTTAGTTTATGTGCACATAGTATCCTTGACAAGTAAAGAGTCTGGGATGTGATGTCAGGAACTACCAAAGATGGAAAATTATGGAAATTGAAGATTGTTTTAAAGTTGCATAGAAAAATATTCCAAGCAGTGAAACTGAGCAAACTTGAATAGTTCTTATATGTGGTTTAAAATTTCTGTTTTCCTATTCGTTACTGTTGTGTGTAATTTTTAATTTTTACTCTGTTTAGCTGTCATTGTGTTTCTTCGCTTTCCTGTATTTCTGCCCATAACAAAGGGCATACAAATATTTAAATAATGACATATTGCAATAATAAGATAATATTAATGGAGCATTATTTTTAATGTAAGTAATAATGATCTTTAGATTCCTTTTGGTCTAATCCCATTTTAATATCACCCTGTTTGTTTTTTTTGTTTGTTTGTTTGTTTGTTTGTTTGTTTTTGTTGTGTTTTTTTTGCTTTTTTGGTGACATTTACCTCTAGAAAAATTGTAACTGCCATTTCCCTCCATATCTCCTTCAAATTCACAGCATGGGAGAGGATATCTTATATATTTTCATTAGTTTAATAATGATATAACTATCTCACACTGTAAATGTTATCTATGCTATTTGTAATACATATTTCCTGATAAAATTCCTTCATTAAAATTATTATATGTGCATATACAGCTATTTGTAAAAGAGCATTTCAATTTTGCAGTTGATCAGTATAGAGGTATTTTCAGAACTTTTCAAGTCATTATTATGTAAATTATGTATCTGCAAAACTTTTAGAGAGACAATAAAACTTGAGCCAGAAACCATAGGAAATGTTTAGATCATGTGCAGAACAGCATTTTACGTTTGCATAACTCAGGGGCTCTTTTCCAGAACTTTTTCAAGTTGCAAATATTGTGTGAAGTTTCCCTTTGTTCTGAAGGTGTCCTGGGTTCGGCTAGGATAGGGTCAATGTTCACCAGCGACTGCAGCTGGGCTAAACAACCTGACCAGCCAATGGCATATTGGATACCAGCTGGCACATGCCCTCTGTACAAGGGGAGGGGCTGGTTGCTTTGGGTAAAGGGGTTTGTTTTCACTTGCTATATATATTATTTCACTGGAACTATTTTTATTATTGTTGTCTCTCCTCTTTTTGTGTCATTCTATCCACTGTCTTTATCTCAGTCCATGGGCTATTATGGTTTCCTCTTGATTCTCCTCCCCTAACTCGTGGCAGGGGAGCGGAGGGGGAGCTGCGGGAAGCAGCTGCTGGGGTTTAGCTACCAGCTGAGGTTAAACCATGACAGAAGGCATCCCAAAAGTTTAAGAATAATAGGAACTGTAAGCAAATTTAATCTAGTCCTCTGGGAGTTTGCAACTCCTAGTTAGTCACCTCCTGGGCTTGCAGTGCTTATACCCTACATGAAATTCATTTGATAAGTGATCTTCAGGCACAGTCAAAGACTGTCTTTCTGATTGTTTTGAACATTGACTGTAGCTTTGCTTTTTCAGAAGGAAGTAGTAAAACTGTTGTTTGCCTTACTTGAGTGCATCTTTCACTATATGTGCTTAGAGCTGTGGCTTTCTGTGTGTGCAGATACCAACTCTGCCCAGATACCAACTACACCCATGTGTTCAGGCCAAGGCAACACTTCCCAAGAACATAGCTCTGTGTATTTGAATGTCCCTCATTTACACCTTACAGGCAGCAGTGGGCCAGAGCTTTCAGTCATGCAATACCCTGAAGATGCTAGCGTGCTCCTTAACTCTACAGTGTGGATGCTGTGTGTATTTGAATATCCCAGGGAGGAGAACGAGGAGCCAGTGGTGTATTGGAGGAAAGGCTCCAACCAACGCAACCAGCAGAGCCTCCAGTCAAGCCCTGGCATGGGTGGGCTGCAGGTACACATTACAAAGAACACCCTCAGGGGATTCTCCATCTTAAAACTGAGCAACGTTGACCAGAACGCCAGTAACTCCTATTTCTGTGACGTGACGCTGACGCAGAAAATCCAGGCCAAGCGTGGGAACGGCACCAAGCTAACCGTGCATGGTAAGGAATATTTGGGAGAGACAGAAACAGGCTTGATATGTGCAGGGTGATTTCAATTTTCCTTCAGCCTTACTGCCTTCTCTCCCAACACCCACCTCTGCTGGAGGAAGGGCTGGAAAAAGCAGTCTATAGTCCTGCGAGTAAGGGGTCAAAGCACGCCTTTTGTTTGAACGATTTACACAGTGGGACAGGCACACTTCTCAGGGACAGAGACTTTTCTTCTAGTTCACTGTGCAGTGGAAAACTGATTCTGTATTTTATATATTCTAAATATTTTAGACATATACATATATACCACTCATTAATTTATTCTCATGTATATAAAAATACTTTTTTCTTAATATTCTCCACAAACATTTACTGGATCTTTACTCCATACCTAAACAAACTAACAAACAAACAAACCCAAACAAACAAAACCAGAAATCCCTAAAATCCAGAACAACCTTTAATTCTTTTTTATCATTTTCTTCACCCTTTATAAGCCAATAGTCTCTTTTGAAATATGTAGTTTGTGCTTCCTCTTACAGTTACTGAAAAAATGAACAGTAAGTTCACACAGGGTTTTTGGAAAGCGTGTACATAAAGGTAGGAATACGTAGGAGTGAAACTTCTCTTTCGCTGTAAAATCATTTTCAACACCTTGTAACTCTTCCCCTATCCTCAAATGATGAATCCAGTTTCTGTAATCCTGCTAGGAGTGTGACTTAGTGACTGAGATACCTTATTTCAGATGAGCCAAGTTTGGTCTCTGTGGACTTTCCAGACAAATTTGACTAGCAGTTGCTAAATGCCACAAGTAGCTGTCTAATTCTAGATTTCACATTATGTTTAACAATTGTCCAATGCAATTCTTGTGAGTCCCTAAATTACTACAGTGGCCACTAAAATTCTTTTGAGTGTTGCACCATAAGCATATGTTTGGCTTGGTGTAGTTTAAAAAAGAAAAGAAGGAAAAGTTGCCTGAGACTAAGTTAACTGTCATTCAGACCAGATTTTCAATCATTACCTAAGTGTGTGCTACATAACAAAAATGTTTTTGGTTACACCACTTTTAGTAAAGTGAGAATTTTGTTTACTACCATTTCATGTAGCTTACAGCAGGTTCAAAACCTCATATCTGAAGTAAAAAGAAAACAACAGTTCGCTTACAAGAAGTTTAACCTTTTAGCCTGAAAAAAAAAAGGAAAATGTGATAAAAATAAAGACAATTGTGCTGCCTGGTCAATTGTCACTAATCCTTCAAACGAAATCTTGTCAGAAAAGCACCTTTTTTTTCTTTTTCAAATAATTTTCTTTCTTTTTGTTTCAGATTTCAAATGCAAAGAGTGCATAAGATCAGATAAGACCTGGTGGGGTTGGTTCCTTCTTCTTGGATACACCATCTTTGTCACTACAGTTATCGTAGCTTTTGGTGTAAGTAAGAACTTCAGAAATAAATGCTAAAAACGTAAAGATGGGTAGCATCTCCTGATGAAAAGATAAGTATATTAGCCTAAATATGCACCTCTGGAAAAAAAAAAAAAAAAAAATCACTTTGTTTTCTGATAACTAAAACATTAGATGTATATAGAGAAATTGTATCTCTTTGTTTTCCTCTGAGCTTGCTGACAACTGGGAAGCTATTTTCTGTGTTGCTGGCTGATCTTGTTAATTTTACCTAGAAACAGACTGTGAAAAAAGTGGCCTAACTGATTAGCAGTTTGAAACATATTGTACCCACTGCATGCCTCTGGGCTCCAGCTCCTAATTTCATGAGCTCCCCTGAACACTCGCTGATATGTGCTTATCTTTTGTCTTATTCATGTTCCAGCCAACCAATCAGTCAAACCAGGGTTTTATGCCCACTCCCACCCACTAGTTGGTATGGGCCACTGCCTGATATTTACCTGGCCAGCAGTGCAGCACCCTGGAAAATTGAAAATGTGAAAATATTTGCAAGAGAGGGAGAAAACATTTTATTTATTTTTTTTTATATACAAAGCCCAAGGTGATTTCTTATGCTTCCCATGATATTTTAAAAAACCTTACCTATTCCCTAGTTGTGGCCCTGTCATAATCGTTTTAGTCCATCTTTTTTTTTCATAGAACCAAAACCTAAAAAGACAGCTATTAATTAATAGCTCTACTTAGATACTACATGGGGATATCCTTTATGTAAATGGAACCATTTGGAAGGAAATAAACATAAGCTGAAGAAATCTAAGCTATGCCATACCATGATGCAAATGAGCTTAACAGCCTTGGAAGGCACGGATGGTGCCAGACTCATGCCTAACCCTCAATAGTACAATGTGCTCTACTTCTATTTTCAAGGTCCTTACCAGTAAATGTAGTTTGAAGATTATAATTTATAGGATACCTAGAAAATTCTTTGTGCTTCACCAACATCTCTCCTCAAAACCAATAATGCAGAGTCCCTTAGAAGTTAACAACCACATTTAAATTGGACCAAGAAGGAATAAGTATCAAACTTATCAGGCTTAGAGGAAGAAAACTTACCTTTTGAGGACTCAACCTGGTTTTAAAATGGTGGCTATTTTACGTTCAGAAAGATGGATCATTCCGACAGCCAAGTCCTGTTTGAAATGCAGAATTCACTTCACCTTGTCCTCTTTCTCAGCTTCTGTAGTTTAAAAGGGGCACCTAATTGTCCCTGAAGCTGGCATGGCGGCAGCAGTGCCCTCTCTGCTGATATCTCCGTAGAGGCAAGAAATTCATTATATAACTGAGAAGCAGTAACATAAATTACAAGACTTAGAAAGATGTTTATGGTTTCTGATTGCCCTTCTAGGTCAAGGTTTGGGTTTTGTTTTCTTTAACAACCAGTTGCTAAGTACAGTTACCTCAAAGCCACCTCAAAACCAGAAAAGGTTCAGCCAGTATGAGCCAAGGTATGTGAACTTGGGAAGACAGTAAGCTTGTGCCAGAGAGACGTGGTCAAACCTTGCTAAAATACAACAGCAGCAGAAACCTGGCAAAAGCTGTTTCACATCTGAACATACAAAGTGAGCCAACCTAGTCTCTCCTAAAATGAGTCACTGTGAGCACAACTAGGAAGTGGTACCAAACTACTGTGTCTGGCTGGAGGGAGATGAACTTTCTTCATAGCAGCCTCTACAGTTCCTTGTTTTTGATTTGTGGTTAAAATAGTGTTGAAAACATACGAGCGTTTGGGCTGAAGTACCTGAATGCTATATCAAGGCTTTCTTTTTCTCAGTCTGTAACCCAGTGGCTGGGAGAGGACAGAGACAAAACATTGGACCCCAACTAACCAAAGAGATATCCCATACCATATAATGCTATGCTTAGCAACAAAACCTGGGGCAGGGGGAGAAGACAAAGGATGGTTTGCTTTTGACCATTGCTCAGGGACAGGCTGGGCATTGGTCTGCTGGATGGAGGTGGTGACTTCCTCTGCATCACTTGTTTTTTTGGTGGTGTTTGTTTTGCTTGGTTTCTTTCCCCTCATCTCCCCTCCCCCCCTTTTCCTTCCCCTATTAAATTGTCTTTACCTTGACCCATTAAGTTTTTTTGCTTTTGTCTTTCCTAGTCACTCCTCTGTCTCACTGGTGCAGGAGTGAGTGAGCGGCTCCTGCAGGTGCTTGGCTGCCTCCAGGGTCAACCCACTACACAGACTAAAAAGATTGACAATGAAATTTAAAAAGTTAGGAAGTTTATAACTTCCTCAAGGTGATTTCTTTACTAAATTACAAGTGTTTCCCATCATGAAAATGTACACTGTGTCAAAATCAAAATGTAAACTAATGGAAGTGGGACTAGAAGACACAAAGCCCCTTTGGCCTTTAGAGGCCACTACTGAAATATACTCTGTCATGACTGGTTAAGTCCTTCAGGGAGCTTCAGTAGGGAGCTGTTAACCTTGAGAAGATGTCTGACTTACCTTTCCTCAGTCTGAAGTCCTTCCAGCTGTTCTTTTGCTTCTCACATCCGTCAGTTTTTTTTCCTGTGCCTCCAAATCCAGAGTAGGGCACAGGACTGTGCTATCCCAATGACACCTACGTGACACCTGTGTCTGTTTTATGGAGAAGCCATTACAGCTGTCACTTGGGGATTTGCCTTAAAAGAAGACATTCATCTCATTCACTCTTCAAAGAAACTATTTATGCTACATAAAAATAAAGACTGAATGACAGTGTCTCTGCCCCTCCTCCCATGCTCTATTTTTTCTAAAGTAACAGCACACGTACATCTGGAAACATAGTGCTGGGAGTATTAAATGAAATCACTAATATATTGTCAGACACACTTTCTGCATATTTCTTGACTACAGCATGAAATGACCTGTAAAGGCTTAGAATTTAGCATGTAAAAAGCTAATTCACTCAAATTAATTTAACATTGTTTAATATTAGTTCTTATTTTAAACATAAAAATACCATAACTGTTCTGCTCTATTAAAATGGTCCATGTCTGACCACATTCCACTTGTTTATTGAGTTAGAATCGGATAAGTTATAAACCAATAACTACTTAGTATCTTATCTGACATACTATCACCATTTATTAATAATAATACTGAATAATCTGTCAGTTCATGAAGGTGTAGTTAAAATTAGTATTTATACATTTTGTTTTGACTGTGCTAAGCATAACAACTTTAGAAACAACTCAGAATAAACCCAGGTTTGTTATCCCATTAAAGTTAGGAATAAGTTTGTGAAAAAGATGGAGTCTCTGATTTTTTACTGCTTAACAGTATGTTTTGTGGATATTCCAACAGATTCACCAGTCCTGTAGAAAGTGCAAGAATGAGTCAAGAAATACAGATAACAGTGCTTCCCTGACAAGTGAATTGATTTATGACCAGCCATCCACAGCAGTTAAAAATGGGTTTAATCAAGAATATGAAGATATGTCACTAATAAGAACTTTCACTGGCATCGGAAGGAAAATGACATGAAAAACAAGATGCATGCTGTTGTAATGGTGAGATATAAGCACGTGTGAGCCACTTCTATCAAGGTAGAAAAGAAGCATACACACAAATCACTTCATTAACTTAGAATGGTTTTTTCTTCCTTTTTTTTTTTAATCTGTTCATGTAATTATTTCAGTTTAAAGAAGTTACCACTTCACGCAGCTACAAATGAAATGCGATTTAGTATATGCAACTATCATTAAAATGCTGTAAAAGTCAAAGGTATTCAAACCTTTCTTCAATGCCAACAAATCTGACCATACATATGTTTTTTTTTCCCTGCTACTTCAAACACAAAGACATAGTTGAAATTTTGTTTTTACCGAGGCTAAGACAGCTTCTTTGCTTTACAAATGCAATTCTGTAATACAGTATGTGTCAGAGGGGAATTCCTCACATGATCCCCAGCATATTGTCAGATCTTATTTCTACCTCCTTACACATCCCTCACATTTACAAATCACTTCAACTTCTTCCACTCCTAGCTATTTAGCTAACTCTGCCACTCATGTAATGCAGATTTGGTACAAGCATCTCCCAATAGAATGAAAATACTTAACGTGTTCTTAAAAGTTGTATCTTACATGTTTTCTGAAGAAAGATTCATTACTGAAATCATCTTGACATGTAGATAGGCTATGTAGATACAAGTTTACTGCTGTAGGGCTTATCTTCACTGCATATGTGCCATATCTAATATTGTAATATGAACTATCTGGATTAAAAGAGTCTATTTCAAACTTGTTTTAAAGTGCTTAGAATACTTGTGGAATTTATGTAAATAACAACAGATCTAAGCTGCATAGAAAGAGCTTAGCATAATTTGCATAGCAATGAAGTACTTGAGGAAGTTCTGCCTTGGAATAGTTATGTATGTGTGCCTTGAAGGAAATTCTTTGAAAAAGTATTTAAATTGCTGAAATTCTTTTTCTGTTCTGGTGCAGACACATATTGCAAGCTGAATATTGTGTTTTAAATTTTCTTACCACTGAAAAGTGTTATGAGAAAGGAAATGGTTCATGTAATAAAATGACAAAGGTTATAGCCTTATACATTAATTGTGCAACAGTTATAAAAAGTGACTAAATGCTGTTCACTCAAAAAGGGACAGCAAGTCTTACAGTTAACACTCAAGGCTGAACATTAAAGGGTGGATACACACTGCTGGCTGCATTCAGCTTCAATTTCATCACTAGCCTCTTTTTCTAAAATATTTCTTTATTTGGGTTAGTAAAGATACCAAATAAAATAGTTTTCACTTAAGCTATTGATCTGAGCATTTGACTCCTTTTGGTAAAAGTGATGGTTAATACACTCAGAAAAAGTGAAATGTGACTTTCAGAGGGACAGGTTGACCATTTGGAGAGGGGGAGGGCAATCATGAAGAATTTATTTTATTTTATTTTAATTTAGACAGCGAGAATTAAATAATGGTCTTCCCTCCTCCTCTACCCAAACTGGGAACAGAGCACATCTGCAGTCATACATATTTAGGTTTCCAGACTCAGTAACTCAGACTCTAATTGGAGATGTAAATATGTAATTTTTATTTTTTTTTTTATTTTTTTCCCAGAGAAACTTCTCTTCAGAAGCATCTCAATTTCCTTACTTTAAGAATTGTTTAAAAGTAAAGTACTCATTGCATGTCTAACTCTCAATTTTAAAGCTAAAATTATAGATTGGGTAAAATATTAATGGGTTAAATACAGGAACGTTTATACATTTTAACAGGGAGCTTTAAAGGAGAAGGAAAAAGGCATTCCGTCCTTTAAAATGTGAGGTGTGATGTCCACCTGAGCCAAAGATGCAGTTTTGTGATAAAAAGAACTGAAGGCAGTAGTCACTGAACCAAAGTCACCTTCAAGCACAGAAAGCATCAAGAGGTCAATGCATCCAGTGAAACTTTCCAGCTCTGGCATTTTCACAAAAATTACAAGAATTCATACTTAATCTGTGACACATAACTAGGAAGTACATTTAAAAAACATCTCAGTCAGAAAACTCATATACTCAAATGGCTCTGTTTTCTTTCCACTGTATAACATTGCCTCCACTTCAGATCAATGGCCCTTCAAATGAAGGTCAACATGATTTCTGCCCTTTTTCATGTTTCTCAGAAACAGATGAGCTGATTTCTACATAGTCTCTCCAAAGAAGCTGGACATAAGCTTCCAGTCTGAAAGGTTAAATATTCAGAAAGTTCTGGGGGACTGAAAACAAGTAATAGGTAATATGTTCCATCATCTAACACCAACAGCACAAGGATAGTAAAAAGACATTATTTGTTACGCTGCAGTGAGCAAGGTCATGGATTTTTTCTGAAGTTTAGCATAGAATGAAATATCAGGACCGAATTCACAACAGAAACAGTTCTTAGTATTAGACATGTGGAGTATCACTTTTTTTCTGTTTATATTTTTTTTTTAAAAGCATACATTGTAGTGTTAAGAATGTCAATATTTATATGAAATGCTCATCCTGCATTAAGTCAAAGAATCAGAGGTTTGAAGGTCAGAGCAGAATTCAGAGTCATTTTAGGAAAACAAGAGCTGTTAGAAAAGTTAGAATTATCCCTGAATATCCTAGACAGGGCATTGACATGTTCCAGTAGAAACTGCACAAATTGCACTTGTGAAACATGGAAATTTATGAAATTCAAGAATACAAGCACTAATTGAATGCAACATCTCAACCACTACCCAATTTCCAGGCAGAAATGAGTTCTAACATTCTTCTGCTTCAAGAACTGAAGCCATCCTCCTCAACAGGTCTAAGAAGAGGTGAAGCTTTCCTGTTTGCCTTAGCACACAAAGAGTCTGAAGTTTCAACTGAAGATTTGGTGTAAACTGCCATCTTAGAGAAGCATGGCTATTCCTTTTCAAACACCCACAGAATGCTACATGAAGGTGTTCAAGGTCTCAAGGAGGTAATGATTTCATTAGAATATCACAAATGATAAAGATGATTAGATTAGAATGAACAGTGAAAAAAAAAAAAACAAACAAAACTAACAAACAAAAACAAACAAACAAACAAAAACAAAAACAAACAAACAAACAAAAAAACCACACAGAAAAAGCCACAGTTAGACTGTTACCTTGTCCAATTCATGACCCAATTCATGGACAATGCAGGAGTAAATCTTGCAACAGAGCTCACCACAAACCCCCTCTTCTGGATTCCCTTCATCTTACAAGTCTCCCAATAAATATCAGGTTGGTTTCCAAAGTCTCAGTCCCAGCTTCACAGAACTCTAGGTCTGGCTTGAGTTAATAGACTCAGAATGGTTTGGATTGGAATGGACCTTAAATATATTCTTCCAACCCCCCTGCCATGGGCAGGGAGACTCTCCACTAGACCAGGTTGCTCAAAGGCCTATCAAACCTGGCCTTAAACAATTTCAGGGAGGGAGCATCTACTACCTCTCTGGTCAACCTGTTCTAGTGTCTAACCACCCTCAGTGAAGAATTCTTCCTTGCATCCAATCTGAATCTATCCTCTTTCAGTTTAAAGACATTATCCCTTGTCTGATCACTACACGCCCTTGCAAAAAGTCCTCTCCAACTTTCCTGTAGGCCCCCCTTGACTAGACCAGGTTGCTCAAAGGCCTATCAAACCTGGCCTTAAACAATTTCAGGGAGGGAGCATCTACTACCTCTCTGGTCAACCTGTTCTAGTGTCTAACCACCCTCAGTGAAGAATTCTTCCTTACATCCAATCTGAATCTATCCTCTTTCAGTTTAAAGACATTATCCCTTGTCTGATCACTACACGCCCTTGCAAAAAGTCCTCTCCAACTTTCCTGTAGGCCCCCCTTGAAGTACTGAAAGGCTGCTGTAAGGTCTCCCTGGAGCCTTCCCTTCTCCAGGCTGAACAACCCCAAGCCTCTCACTCTCCTAATAGGAGAGATGCTTTAGCCCTCTGATCTTTGCTCTAACATGTTCACGTCCTTCTTACATTTGGGGCCACAGAGCTGAACGCAGTATTCCAGGTGGGGTCTCACAAGAGAACAGGGAGAGAATCACCTCTCTTGGCCTGATGGTCACAATTCTTTTCACGCAGACCAGAATACAGTTGGCTTTCCAAGCTGTGAGCACACACTGCTGCGCCACATTGAACTTCTCATAACCCCAGTGTAGAAGGCCATCAAATTTGTCTAGCATGATTTGCCCTTAGTAAAGCCATTCTGGCTGTCACCAATCACCTCCTTATTTTCCATGTGCCCTAACACGGTTTCCAGGAGGATCTGTTCCATGACCTTGCAGGGCACCACAGTGAGACTGATTGGCCTTTAGTTCCCTGGGTCTTCTTTTTCTTTTTTCAGCTTTTGACAATGGGGTTGTGTTTCCTCTTTTCCATTCACGGAGAACTTCACCAGACTGCCAAGACTTCCTAGAAGCAAGTACCACGTTCTCCCTGTGGAATGACCTCCCACATTCACTGTTCTTCTTAGGGCAAAAGTTGAGCTGTTGTCACTAGGCAACGCTAAGGAAACTGAGTGAGGACTAAGCCCTCTGCTAACAAAGCATGTGCATGTCCATATGAACAAGGAGACAGACAGCCAGGAGCAGCTCATCCATAACTTCATTACTTATGGAGAACACTAGCGGTTAAGGACAGACTTTTATGGCTCTTTGGAGTACTTTCACGGTTTTTCTTTCATAGTTGGTAGCTTTTCCTGAATTTATTTGTAGCTTAATGAGGAAAGCTGGAAGCTTACTGCATTCTTCTATTCTCACACTGAAGCTACGATTTTCTCAGTAGATGTTATGTTGCATATCCTTATCAAGATTACAATTAAAATGAAAAGTATAAAGTCTCACACAGCTGTCCGATCCACAAATATGGAAAACAATTTTCTTAAATCTTCTCTGCCTTTCCCTAGCAGAGTTACAATTACACAAGTTCTCTCCCTTGTAATTACCTAAGACTGATTAAGAAAAATGTATTTCAAATTTGCCATTATTTTCTGGCATATGAAAAATATAGTGGTAACTGATCTAACTCAAGGAAAAACAGTATCTACACATAGCTCACACGTCTGTTCTTTGGGGAAATACGAAATAATTTGAGCAAAAAATCACTCCTTGACCAAATGATACATAACTCATGTGAGACAAAAAAAAAAAATATAATGTAGATAACATCTCTGTTATACAACAGCATCTCAGACTAGTTTTCCCAAAATCAGGACAAATATTTCTGCATAGAATGATCTGTGTTGCCTAAAACACTCTTTATTATCTATAGACCAGGAGGGAAAGATGCAGATGCAGTACAGAAATTAATCTTTCTTAATAATCGCTTAGGATTTCTATGTGTCACTCATTTAAAGATACTTCTGTATGAAACATGTAAATAAATAAATAAAAAGCATATCCATGGCATAATCTGAAGTAACAGAACAGATATATTGACATTGTGCTTTATCATTAAAATACATTCAAGATAAAATACCCCCTTATCGTGTCTCATCTTCTAGATTTGACTGTCTCCATACTAATGATTTTTAAAAGAATTTGTGAAATCTGAGTTTTTAAAAAAATAATTATTTCCCAGACAACACAACTAGCAGAGCTAATAACATTTCAGCAAAGATCGTACCTTTTGAAGAAAAGTAAATACTGTTTGCAGTTATCTTCATTGAAACTACTTATCAACAGCATCATGGTACAAAATAGGTATGAGCTTTAGCAAGTTTCATTTCCTTCATCTTTTTAAGATATTAAGAATGTATTTTTTAAAAAGTTATGCAGCCACTTTGCGTAGTTAGTATATGAGAAGTTAAAATTCTGACAAATACAGGTTCTGCTTTCAGCCACACGACTACATCTAAAACACTACTAAACAGAACAACAGAATCTATTTAAGTATGCTTAAAATCACAAATTCATATACTCCATTGTGGTTTTTTTTTTTTCAGTAAAAGAGATCATTAACTGATTTTCAACTGCTTTTTCATTTATTTAGGTCCTTTTGAAAGAGGACTCCCTACTACATTAGGCATTTTTGAGAAATGTATAAAAGGTGTCTAGGATGTTGGGTCAGCAGGACCAATTTAATGACATTCTAACAGAAAATGCCACCTATGAGCAGAATTAGCCAGGAAAGATCCATACAAAACTGAAGAACTTGGAAAGTGGTAAAAAAAGCCCTGAACTTTCTCCATTCAGAAAGGCAAGTATTCACTCCATGAAGAATATGACTACTGTTAATAGAAAACAAATCTAAGTGGCTCTGATGCTTCCAGCTTTTCCACTGTTTCTCTTTTAAATAATTTTTAACAGGTTTTGTATACTTAAACAATAAAAATGTACAAGTGTAATTGCCCAGCGCAACTATACATAGATTTAAACCAGCAAATAGATTGATTAGGTTAGGAACACAAGCAGCCATATACATTGTAAGTAGGAAATCTGGGATGGGGTGTGGATAGAATTAGAACTAATATAGAAGAAGATAGAAGACTATCTAAAAGGGCTCAGATCTTTCCCCATGAAACAGACTAGCCTAAGTTAAGGTACTTATTACTCTTCCTACCCTGGAAGAGGCCTTTATAAACATTTCCCAGTTACCCCATGTTTGCAAAGTGAACATGAATGGCACACAAATGCTCTTAAAACAGAAATGTCATTCCTCACACCCTTACGGTCTCCTCTGTTCTAGATCATTTTTGGAAAAAAAACCCAAAACATTGATACTTTATCAGCTATAGGAAATGCACTAGAAATTTTAAACTGAAAATTCCGTCCAGACTCAAACATTGAAACAGTAAGCCAGCAAATATAAACCTAAACACAGAACTGAACTGGGAGGGTTTGGAGTTTACAAATAGGAACAAATCAGGACCAATTCACACAGTTAGACTAAACCAGAAAGCAAGTAGACTCAACTTTAATAGGGTTACATCCTGTATTAAAGAAACATTAGTTTGCTTAGTAAAAAATGGGTTTTCTTCAAATTTTACATCTGGTATTTTACAGTGAAGGGACTGGGGGAAGGAGGAAATAGAATGGGTGGTACTCACACTACCTGAAAGCACAGAAGCAGCCTTGGCTTCTTAAATGAAACAGAGACTGTGACCATCCTCCTGATTTATCTACTGCGACCATTTCCCAAATACACTAGCTGATCATTAACTACCCTTTTCTACAAACAAGATAAAATTTTTCCACACAAGCAATATGGATTTAAACAGCTGTCTGAAAAGAATGCATTTCTAAATCTGCTTTCTTACACTTCATTAGGACCAACTGAACAACTTACAGAAAACAGGCTTGCAACCTTCTGCTTTAGGTTGATCATATACAATTAAAAAACATTTATAAAATGGAGTTAACACAAAAATCTACTGAGTCTTGCTATGCATGCAGCAGCATCCACTAGTGCTATGAAAGAACGGATTTGTTCTCATCCAACTTTTATGCTCAAATATGAAAAAAGCCTGTACTTTACCTTACCAGTGAGCAGTTCTACATCTTATGTCTGCATTAATAAGAGTTTATTCTTTCTGAAAAATACTACATCAGCCCATCATAAACCTCTGAAGGCAAATTTCTGAAGCACTCGACATTACTTGTGTCTCTTTGGGCTCAGTAAACACAATGCTGCATATGTTCCTGTGGATGACATTAATACATGCTGAAAGAAGTCAGATTTTTACGGATTAAACAGCGCAGTAAGCTGTGACAGTGTTATTCATGATGTATGTTGCTTTTGAGCATCTTCACATTTAGTAAACACCTCCTTTAAAAGCAGCTCTTAAAATAAACTGCACCTGGATAAACAAGCATTCTACAGGCTTGCTGAATAAGTACGGCAGCATTACTGCTCAGGAAGGCTACCGATTAGAAGGCAGACACAGTTTCTGAAAGCTTGTGACTAGCTCCAAGTCCCCAGGAAACAAAAACTGCTGCTTCAATTTTCCACCAGAATACTGAAACAAGTATTACCATTGAATTGGACACTTAGGCCATAGCGGATCAGCGTGAAAGAATTTCCCAATAGCATTACAAGATGTTGAGTGTTACTCTCTCTATAAGTGAGTATGAAGCTGAGCCAGCCACAGGTGCCTGGGTAGCACAAAGGCCACTTCCTCCCATTTTCCACACAGGAATGCTGTCCTGCAGATCTGGGAATCATGCAAGGTGTCCTGCTTGCACTGTATACAGAACCTCATGCACCTAGGAAGTGTTGTGGTTCTCAAATGGAAGTCAGGTGCCTTACAGCATCATTTTAGTTATTTAGTTATCAAAAAATAGTAATAGCCTGTCACATGAATCCTAATCTGACGCAGTCTGCGTATGAATATAACCCTGGTGGTTAGCTGCTGAAGAGGCTTTCACACAGCTACAGCAGCTTTTCTTTTTTTAAATCTTATTTCTTACCACCACAGGTTTTCTGTGGTTTGGGGGAATTCTATAAATTAATACAAGTTTAGTTCAATCTCCTGGGTTTTTTTTTTTTCCTTCTATTAAAAAATCAACTTTAAAAACACATTTAAAAAACAAAGACTTTTTGCCTTAAAATAAACAGTTGTGTATTTTAGCATTCAGACATTAAGACTGAAAATCCTCAAATTTGACTTCAGGTAGTCAATGCAAGGTGAATGGTAAAACAACAAGGTACATGAGTTTGAGTTCATTACCTGCTGACTCACTTCAACTTCTCTCTAATGACTGGCTTTTTTCAGATAATCAGGTTGTTACAGCATTCCAAGAAATTAACAAATGAGCTCCTGACAAGAGTTTCAAGAAAATATATTTATTACATTTCAGCAGAGAAAGAAAACATGTCCGAAAACAATTTTTACACCCTTCTTCTACAAGATAATTTTATATTCAAACCACACTTCTGTTACAAATTTCAACCAGTATTTCAAATTTTAGAAGTTCCCATTCACTGAAAGAGGCAAGAACTTTTATTGTCAAAAAATACGCATATCAGCAAAATAGTGCAAATGTTTTATTTATCAAGGAAAGCATTCGAGTCCTTCAGACCACCACGAGATATGTATTAGATCAGCAATATTGCAAGCGCCCAATTAGCACGCACAACTATTAAATTAAGTGAACAACACAGATTGTTATTTTTCATGGTACAACAGATTTGTCTCTGAAATAACTCTGGAAAAAACTGTTCCAAATTTCTGCATTCATGATAACAGGAGTTTGGTTGTGTGTTTTGTTTTGTTTTGTTTGGTTTTTTTTCCTTTTTACAAATTCCACGCCCAAATTTTCAGCTGAAGCAAAATGGATCTAAGCTTGAAGGTGCTCAAAACAAGACAACTCCAGGGCAAGAACAACTCCCACTCTTGACGTGTTTATACAGGTCTCTGGAGAGCAGCCGATACTTTGTTGGCAGAAGCAGATGCAATGCCACTGGGATTTTTATTTTCCTAAGCAGGAACTGGGACAGCTATCCCTGAGATTCCGTAGGATGCCTGTAGCTGTGGTTTGACCATCATCAGGTTTTGTTAATTTTCTAAGTAGAATCTACTCAAACCAGTTTTCTTTCAGTAAAAAACGCACAGCATCATCAAATCCATTTTGGTATAACGACTCCATTTTCTCTTGGTTTGGTGGGAACAAAGCTTGATAAAGTCTTACTAGGTTGGCCAGAGACAGCTGCAACAGAGCGAGAAGCTATAAATTAGTTTAATAAAGCAACTTCTCTAGAGTTAACTGTGTTGCTGTCTGTTCTGTCATCTGTTTCATGTAGCATGTGTAAAAACAAAAGACCAGCATGGCTGTGTCTATACTAGTAAATTGGCCACGTCCAAGTACACTGCTGAGCACCAAGACAACCTGGCACAAATGGTCTGCATGTACACTATTAAACTCACAGCCTCTGAGGCTGTCTGCTTGTAAAACTGCCCAAAGTTTCTGAAACGTTTTACCTTTGGAAACATTCCCAGAGCTGTCTGGCAGAGCGGTAGCTGGCACATGCTAAACTTGTGCAATGAAACATTTTGACAGCTTACTAGTGCAAACAGCCACATTCTTGGGAACGTTCCCAGGTCATGTTTAACATAGAAGTATAAATGTAGCTTGTATTACTAACAAATTAAGAACTACTCAGCATCTCAAGTGGTCACTTTGATGGTGTAAGGATTTCAGAACTCTGTTCTTGAATACAGATGTCATTAAATTGTTTATAAAAAAATAAAATATAATTAGATTTAATAATGTTGTCAACACTTCATTTCTATGTTTAATACTTTAGCCACATACTTCATTACACACAATTTTGCAAAACAATATCAAAATAATCTTCATTATTTAAAGCAAGCAATTATTCAAATTCTGACACTAACAGACTGAGGTTCAAAGAGACAGGAAACTGTACACATTTCAATACAGATAAATGAAGATATACTACTTCCTTTTATGAAGATTACAATATTGCAGAAAAAAAAATATTCTTAGTGCACATTTTTACAGCTCTAAAAACCTAAAGGTATTTCAAATGAAATAGTTTAAAATGTTGCCTGAGATTCTGCACAAGTCTGCACTTGCATAACCCTAGAAGCAACGTAACTCTGCAATTAATTTTTTCTCTAAACTGATCTAATCACCAGCTCATTTTTCCACCTTTGCTGCACTAGATATTAGATACAAATCACAACCCAGAAATATACAGTAAGCAATTACATATATTTTCAATATATATCAATAATCTCATTTTCTACGATAATTTACAAAGTACTACCATGCTTAAAATCTGTGAAACATAAAGATTCAGAAATTGGTCCATTTTAGTATGATGTTGCATAACACTAATTTTACTCAAATTAATAAAAAAGTATTAAGACGGACTGTCCAAAAAAGTATCAATTATTGATAATCTTTTCTTTCTAATGGAGTTTTGGAGACACCTAGGCTGACCGCTATTCAGTGTTTTCTTTCATCGTGTCAAAGGAAGCAATATTGTGGTTAAAGTTTGTGAGAGAGAGCTTGCAAAGAAAGAAGTGTCAACGATGAAACCAAGGCCATACAAACCAGTCATAGCCTATATTTCAATATGCAGAAAAGTTTCTATAACAACTACCAAAATAAGTTATGGAAAAGCACTGTGGTCACAAACATTCACCAACTCTCTTGAGCGATGAGGTGACAACTAATTGTATACCACTTCAAATGTATGACTTAAACTTGTACTTTAAATTCAGTTACAGCAGCTGATTTCCAGAAATATGAACGGATGCTCTGGAATATTCCTGTCCTGAAGTATTCTACAGATGTCTTAATCGGTTTTTTTGTTTGTTTTTTTTTTTCACCCTGTAAATACTGGCTAGCCAAAGACTGCTGATATTTAGAGCAAGCTGAGATTCAACCTGTGATAATTTGTTCAACTTTGTACTAGATCAATGCTTTTCAACATTTCTTCTTTGTTCTATATTTTCCTTCTCTTGTGTTTAAGAAAATGTTTACCCTACATTTGCAAAACAGAAAATGTCAAAATATTACTTGAGTTGATCCGCAAGCACAAAATAGACATTTAAAAATATGCATAACCTTAACTGTACAACTACATTTCCTTCTTCTAAAGATATTTAATAAACAAGGAACTCACCATTATATCTTGTTTTGCAAATTTAACATAAAGATCCACACGTCCTTTATCTTGTGGACAGATATCTAATCGACCACTGAAAGGAGAAATCGTCACAGTCCTTCCAACAGGCAAGATAGGAAGGCCATTGGTGAGGCCACCGTCAGCCCACTTCTACTGGAAAACAGAAATATCTTCAAAGCAACCTTAGTACACTACAATCATAACTGAATAACTTCATCCTCACCTTCCCTGCCTCCTACACCCCACCCTCAAGAAAATCAACAAGTTTCCTCCTCAGAATACCATAGCTAAGCTTGAGTATGAGGCACAGAAATCGAAGAACTTAGAAAGTATACGCGGTGTTTAATCATTCACCATCTGACAATGTTAAATAAGCCTGTGATACATTTATCAGGCTAATGATAAGACTCCTTAGTTAATCTGATAATAAAATGTCCCTTACAGCATTTTTCTCAAGACATATGTGAAAATATAAGATGGTTAATATAACACGTGAACCATATCAGACAGTGCTCATACCATACTATCAGAAAACCTCGTATCAGTGTCCCCCCAAACTCTGAGTCAAACTAAGAGCTGGACAATCTGTATGTGCAGGCAAACCAACTGCACAACCTAAACTAAACCCACTTTCCGTTTTGAACTGTTACCCCTCACCCTGCCACTTATAGTCCCTGGTAAAAGAGTCCTTCCCCATCTTTCCTGCAGACCTTCTAAGTACTAAAGGCTACTGTAAGGTCTTCTTGGAGCTTTCTCTTCTCCAGGCTGAACAACCACAAGTGTCTCAGCCTGTCCTCACAGGGGAGGTGCTCCAGTCCCCTGAACATCTTCGCGGCCCTCCTCTGGACATACTCAAGCGGGTCCAGGTCTTTCTTATGCTGGGGGAGAACCTTAACACTTCTAACATCAAGGGGGTTCTTTTTGTGTATGTGTCTCAGAAAGAGCAATTTATAATTGACTTGTACACAACGTTCCTTAGAGTACTAAGTGGCTTTTTGTTGCAATTCCTACCGCAAAAAGAATAGTGGAGTCTTTGCCGCGTCAAAGACACCGCAACAAAAGACATTAGCAATGACTTTCACACATCTAGCTTAGTGCTTTCACCACTTAAAGCTTCTTCCATTTTTTAAAATTATGATTATTTAGAATAATAAGAACTCTTTTTATGCAACATCAATATTTATTTTAAAAATCAAAACCTTTACCCAGACAAGGCCAATACTTGTTATTAAGCACTATCTTTTGTAGATTCTGTAATTCCTGGCCAATGTGCCCTCTGTTATTTTATTTCAAGCATTCTGGAGAAACTGATACTCAGTCAAAAATATTTTAGCTCTACAGTCCCACATGTTACATAGTTAAAACATTTATATGCTGCAAATATTAATTCCATTATCCAAGTCTTGAAAAATGCTTCTTAGCTGATGAGGCAAATTCCTGGTAGCTTCTGAATTAGCGTTTCTTTTGTAAATACAGCACAAACACAGAGAAAGTTCTGAAATAATGTGCAATGAAAGCCAAATCAGGCAATGAAATTCAAGGTGGAAGACAGACCTAAGAGAATCTATCCATTTACCAGGAGACCGTTTTTACAAAGCTGTTCTGCAAGAACTAATGTGACAGAAACTACAGCCTCATCATCCGAAACAGTCAACTCAATCCTCTGCAAATCTTTATCTGGTTTAAACATTAACCTTGCCAGAGATTCAGAGGACACCAACTCAAAGACAGACAATATCACATGGAACAATTTTGCCCTGATGTTGCTGAAAGCCTAATCCAGTGTAAATGTAAATACCCAACCCAGGTAATAAACTAGCCAAATCTGGTGAAGCCCATTAACAGGTTACAAATTCTTAAGTTATGTTACACTAAATTTTCCTTTAGATTACTTTTAGACTCATCAAACCAGAAGAAAATCTACTATGAACAGATTGATGTTATGTCTATGCTACTACGCAATTTAGCTTATTCACCCCAAAAGTGTAGTGTCCAAGCATGCATACTACAGGTATACTAGCTAATCCTTGTATGAGCCGAATGTTTCCTAAAAAGCATCCTTCCTAAAAAGAAAACTAAAGTGCTATGCTGTGAACAGTTCACCCCGGGGTTCAGGCTCTATAGGCAGTATGGACAGGCTAGCAACAGGTTTGGCTACTTTCTCATACTGTTCCAGTAAAAGTGCACCATACTCCCTTACATAACATGCATCATGATCACACACTGAAATAGGTTCTGCAAATGCTCCCAGATGACATGGTGGTATGTATGCAGGTGACACATAGCCCAGAGAAGATCCAGATCAACTGTTCTGAAGCACAGGTAAGGCCAGTAGACTTCAGCAGCTAGCTGGGATTAAGCTCAGTTTGATGCTGCCATGGACCACACGGCCTGTGGAATTTACTCCCTGAAACCAGTGTAAATGCAGACAAACAACATTGGTATGCTGCAGTCAAGCTTTCAAGGAATCTGTAATATGATAGGTGGGCCTTAGGTGGGCCTCGCAGAGCCAAATCAATATCCAATCCATCTTACTGACTTCAGTGCTTATCACATCTGGATCATGAGCACACATGCCATGTAAGGGCCTTTACCACCCACGCACATGTCCTCATTACCCACCATTCCAAACCAAGGAAATGCTGAAAGTCTCTACTCTCACCCTGCTCTAAGCATTTTGGACTAAAGCATGGAAGCCACACACATCTACAGGCAACTGTTATCTCAAAAAAAAAAACATTTTAAAAATGCCTAAAAAAATCCCCAAACCACAAATGCACTGTTTTACAGAGTATGAGAAAAGTCAGTGAAAACATGCAGAACTAATCACTCCGATAATTAACAGTAAACAAAAAGCAGCGTCATGTCCAGAAACTGCCTTTTCTGAATCTCACTTAAAGAGAGTAGTAAGAAGCTCTGGGAATGACAACAAGCTTTCAAGTAACACAAGAACCAGATTCCATGAAACTTTCATTGATTTCACTTTTGAATGCAAAAAATCAAGTTAGGCAGGAACAAGAGCCGTCCACCAGGAAGAGGCTGCAGGTGTTTTGGTAAATACTGCAATGCCTATGCAAATCACAATAGTGGTATTTATCCAGTAAAATGGGGTTTAAATTCATTTTTGGACAAAAATCTGAGCCAGCTTTTCAATATTTACTTGAAAGAACAATACAAGAAATTGAGCAACACTTCCTTCCCTTTAACTAATGGCAGAATGAATCTGAATGATCCATGTATGCCCTCTGAACTGCACAAGCAACACAAAGACTCTAATTAATAAATTTCCAGATCCTGGGAAGCTGCAAGCAGTCTCCATTTAATTCGAGCAGTCAGGCAATAGTGATTTAACTTTAAGCATTTTATCTGATAGGTATTGCTGCATACATAATTCTAAACCTGGCAAACTCTCTGACATGAACTCCAACTCCCTTTTGCTAGAGACAAATCCATATGGTTTGGTGAAGTTTTTTTGGCAGAGTGGCTGTGAGGATAATAGGTGTTCTCAAGGTATCATTTGGATGTTTATGAGGAAATAAAAAAGTACCATGTAGTACTTCTCAGAAAGAAATAAATGGCTATTTTCATGCTTCTTGTAATTACAAACAAACTAAACAGCCACAACTATTCTTAAAATGTTAGTATATTTATGTAAGAAAGACAAAAAAGTTCTTGAAGTTAAATCAAGTACAGGCAAGTGGGAAAAGGCTTTGTTTAGTAGTGTACACCTCTGAAAACTCCATAGCTGTGTGCTATAGAGGGAAAGTTTTATTCTTTAATGCTTGCCCAGAGGTAAGAGATTTGAAGGTATCTAGTAAGCACATGATTCTGCACAGAACATGAGAACAACACACACCTAAACACACATGTACTCCAGCAGTGTCCAATCTGCCAAGACCTCCCTTACTATTCATTCCATTAAACAGAAAAGCAGAATGGTGATCCATTAAATTTCAAAAAAATGTTTCAGAGTTGGCAACACAGTTTATTATCATGAGAAGCATCTTCACTAAGAGAAGCTTCTTGTCACAGTGTTAAACATTGTTTTTGGGAAACTGCTTCATGCTACAGAGATCATTTCAGTCTCAGCACCTACTTTTTTTGAAACAACACATGAAAAAAACTGATGTCATCTTTCACAGTTTTCATCTACCATATAAACAGAAACAACTATGCTACAAAATACAGTACTGCAGCTGCCTTCCCGTAAGATCAAATTACTACATCATAAATGAAGAATGTTCTTGCACACACACAAAGTTTGTAATTAAACAATGAAAAATTACCTCTCCTTTATATTCCACTGGCTTAATCCCTGCATACACTGGTACAAAACTACTTGCTAGCAGGACCTAGCGAAAACAAAGAAGAAAGAGTAGGGAAAAAAGAACAAAACAGAAGAAAAGGCAAAGTAATTTTGAACCAATATGCATTTGCATGTATATTTATCTAAATTAAATAATACAGCAGTCATCAGTCAATATATTAGTTTTACCAAAACCAGTCAGCTCAAAATGCCTCGTTGTATGTCAAGATGCAATTAACATTATTCAAAAGGTTTGGGTTTTTTTATGACTTCACAGTGACAGCTCTCAAAATATCACAGATTAACTCATTGATTAGTGTGATTTAAAAGAGCATGAACTTAGTCCTACACAATATGAGGAAAATCTATGAATTTGCAGAAACTAAATATGCATGCACTGAAAAAAGTGCAATATAGAGTATTGTCAAAGAGAAGGCTGACTCAACCATTCTGCTGGCATATTTATAGTGCTTACTCTTCTAATAAATCAAATTTCTAAGAATTCAAAATTGACAAAATACTACGAATAGACTGAAAATTCACATAAGTATATCTTTATCAGTATTGATACTTAGCATGTAATACATTCAAGTGTTAATGAACCACTGTGTGCTCTATTGTAAGCCTACACTGATGTCTACAGTTCTCAATTTTTACTTTTTTTTGACCTGGACACCTCTTCTGTGCAATCAGTGTGCAGCATTTCAAAGAGAGGGGGGCAGATGTGTGGATACAATGCAATGTGTCAGAAATTTTCATATAATTAAAAGTTGTGAATGCTTGTGCACATGCTTGCGTGGCAGCATGAGAGACAAATCTGGGCAACAGAAGAAGGTTACAGAGCAGAGTATATATATGATGTGAAAGATGATCAGGTACAAAAAAAACCCCACAGTCCATGAAGAATATGGAAGAAAATGCTCAACGGTTTCTTTTGGTTGAATTGCACTTAATTTTACAACAAATTAGGCTACTTTCAGTATGAAACACTTCTCCCCAAGAAGTTTTAAGACTTTGTGAAGTCTTTAACTTTCACTTTCACTTCAAGAACTCTTTTCTTGCCTAATTCTCTTCCCAGTGATGTAAAGCACCAGAGCTTTAGTCAAAATCAGGTGGACCTCTGCAAAGTGTCAATTTCTTTCAAGAAGACTAAAAAGAGCAGCTGGCCTTCCTTATAAAGTCACTGAGATCTCAAGAGTGAGGTGAGGAAGGACAAGTTTGAAGAACTAACAATCTCAGTATTTCTCTACCTCTAACAGACTCCTGTTCACTGCTCCCACCTTTCCAAACTAGACACAACAGTGGTCTGTGCCCTGCACCCTCAGAAACGTAACGACGCCTCTCTTGTCCCTCACATGCAGCTTAAGAATTGCACGTCTAGGAACGCTGGTACATGGCGATTGTCTTCATGTACGTAAGAACTATTTCAAAAGTGGGAGATTATTAACTGCCTTTCCTCATCCACTGGGAACAGTAAAAGAAAACAAAAGCTTAAAAATGTAGCACATCTATTCAGTTTAGCCATTATGAAAAACTTTGGAACCGTAGCATTTGTCAAGCACTGAAACCAAGCACTGTTTGCCCAGCAGTGCCTTCATCTCTGCCTCGGACAGAGCGGCTCATGTCTAAGTGTAACACAACTATGGAACTTCACAACCTCTATCCTCCACGCTACCAGGGCAGCCACCAAGTTTCAGACTGTTGTGTAAGTGCCAGGTGCAACAGCTCAAAAACATGTATTTTGAGATGCATTGGATGAACAGACAATATGAATGAATACCAGTATGTAGTATTTGGAATTTTATTACTATTACACCAACCCATTCTACTGCTAGCATATGGAACGAAAGAATAGAACAGAAATTGTCAGGTCAATGAAAAAAACTATTGAAATACTAATAAAATGTATGTATTTCCAAGGTCATTTTGACACTTCTAATTGTCTTCTGGTTAGAAGATTTTACTGCAAGAACACATACACCTACAGAATAATCATCTCTGTGCTTCTCCCTGGTGGCTACTATAGCTAGAAATAACAGTGTATGACTTGAGATAAACTTTTTGCATAATTATATTTGCATGATTAAATCCTACAGATTTTGAGAACTGATTGACTGTGTAGAATATAACAAGGTGAAGATTTTTAAAGTATACTTTAAAGGTGAACGTCCAATTCATACTTTGAGATTTTGTAACAAGTGTGCTCTTTTTTTCTTTAATTGTTAATTATAAAGAGGCTTTTATTTCTCTACGTATCCACACAGATGTGGAAAGAATTCCTTCTTATTCTATTTCCTCTTTTATTCTGCTGTATCTTATCTCCCCCACTAAGACACGATCAGTTACTACAAAGAACATTTGCTTCACATGCACTTGAATTCCCCCTACTGCTTCAGACCAGCTTATGCATATAATCTTGATCCAAAATATAATCTTGATCCAAATTTTAAAAGTGGCACTCAAAAGGAGAGATGAGCAGTAATAGATATGCTTTCCAGTGACAGTTAAAATACAGCTTATGTATGGTACTTAACATTACATTGTATCTACTGCTCACACAAGGATCTGTAGAAAACGCTGAAATTTTTTAGTTTTCACTTCCTTTTTTTTCTTTTGTGATGAAATGTAGTATAAGTGGTATCAGTGAAGCAAGAGATCCAAAAAGACTCAGTAAATTGTTAAAAAATTTGGAGATTTACTACTTTATTCTCTTCTACTGCAATCATTAGTTACTTTGTTACTTTTTAAACATGCTTTACCTACAAAGGTAATACTTTAGATCAAGGAAACACACACAAAATAAATTTTAGCACAATATGTGAAACTGTAGGATCAAATTCTTCTTCTACTGCTTATGTGATGGTTGTAGCACCACTGACAGCAGAAGTGATTATACTTCAGTAGAACAGTGATTTATTGTATAGCTAATAACATACTCCTAAGACTTGAAGAAACTCAAGCATTTTTATTTAAAGCAGCAGCATTCAACTTCATTACCTTAATGAGGTCCTCCCTGGAGGCAAAATTTGAAACCAAGTGGTTTTCCCCGCTTTTGGTGTTAGTGACTGACACATAGAGCCGGTTCTCAGCTATCTCATGAGCATTAGAAGGAAGAATAGATTCTATGCCTTCCCTAGAGTAAAGAAAATGATAAAAATTATTCACTATCATTATTTGAAAACCTTGAAAATATGTTAGGGGTGAACGAAAGGGTGCTGAGCGCCCCACAGCGTAAAAAATACGCACACTTTCCATTTCAAGAGCTCCACACAGAAACCATCTTATAGATGCACTAAGAGAGGTACCTTAAGGTTTTCATAAAATCATAGCCAGGCGTTGCAGCACCGAAGTCCAATTTTCTAACTTCCTCTGCAAATCCATAGGCAAACTGCTTACATTTCTGGAAATTAAAAATACTAATTGTTAAGCATGTTTTAGTTACAGGAAGTAAGTTCAACTGTGGTATCTAAAACATACTAGCAGCTAAAGCTTTAACCAAGAGAGAGCTGTAAGGTCAGACTGAAATATCTTCCTGTATGTGTTTGGTTTGTAACAAGGTATGCAGGTTGACCTTTTCACAAGAACTAATTTGTAAGAAAACAAGATCCCTAAAAAATACATATTGATAAATTAATACTAATAATAAACTCTCACAAGAATACCACTTCAACAATCAAGGAAAATTAAAGGCTAACATTCTATACATTAGCACTGTGAAATAATCTGTTCTCTGAACCATGTCATTACAAGAACAATAATTTATATTACAAGTGTAAAGCCACCTTTTATTTTAAATACTCAACTTGGACACAAGTATCTTAAGATGTCTATAAGCATTAAAAAAAATTAATCAGTTATTACAATTTCTTCTCATTAATGCAAAACCCATGCTACCAGTGAAGACACATATTTAATGAATATAGTACTATGGAATTATTTCCTGAACGGAATACTATGATGAATGACATAGGAAGAAAAGACACTGCAGAAAAGCAGGTAACAGATTCCACTGCACAGAGAATCTCTTTTATGCAAGCTAAAACGCCTAGCATTAATGACCGAAAAAAAAAAAAAAGCTTCAAGTGTGAGCCATAAGAGCTCCACAAAGAGAATAAAGAAATTGGTACCATGTTATTTTTTAGCAAAAAGATGCTGAAACAATGAATTGTAATTCTGCATGCTTAAGACTCACAATTCAGTCATCACATTCCTTTCTCTATCCTTTCATGCGGACTTCTTTAACAATTTTTGAGACTTGTGGAAAACTAAATCAAATCTTATGCAACTTTCTGAAACTGGTACTCAATAAATACACTATGCACATATTCACCTATATAACCATATGTTTGCACAGTAAAAGATCTATCTATAGACAGTTTGGGGTTCCTGGCTCATTAGCTTCCTGGATCAAGAACAAATATGCTGCTAGTAAAAAAATAAATGATTGACATGACTGGGGAAGAAAAGCAAAGAAGTGAACGTGTCTTGCTGAGGAGGAGGGTACAAGATTTAGCAGAAGAAAAAGCAAGGAAGCAGTTTAACTTCCTCACATCACTTGTGCAACAGAGCACTCACCTAAGTAAAAGACAGCAATGTACTTCTTGGACCCACTTCCTCTACACGGCTTTTGAATAAATGTATCAAAAAAGTTTAAGAGGTACTCTTCAAACAACCACTGTAAAGGTTTGTATTACTTCAGTTCCCCTAGTTTAGATTTGCACCTTATACCCTACGAGGTATTTGTCATTGCCAATTCCAAGCCAATTCAAATATATAAAACTGGTCACATGCACCAAGTCTTGAAATTATTCTGTATTAAGCTGTGAGGCTTCTTTTCTAGTCAATCAGCTGGAAAGAGATACATTCAGAAACCTCTACAGAGGAAAAACAAACAAACAAAAAAAAAAAACCACCACACAAAACCCTACATAGAAACACCTCAGAACTACAATCTTTCCATATAAGATGCTTTAATAAAGTGATGGGAAGCTAAAGGAGGAGGTGGTGGAGTCACCATCCCTGGAGCTGTTCAAAAATCATCTAAACGTGCTACTTCTCAATGTGGTTTAATGATCATGGCAGTGTTGGCTTGACAGTTTGACTTGATGATCCTAGAGGTCTTATCCAACTTTAATTATGCTATGATTCTAAGAGTTTCAGAGACCTGGATAAATCCAAACCTAGGTGAATGACAGGTATCTACTTTCCATAATACAAATACTAAGAATAGACCACAAATACAATCAAGGTACTTTTGAAATAACTAGGTACTTATCTATAATTCTATAAGCCTCCCTAGAATTATGCAGTTCCATGCCTCCTCAACAGTGACAAAGATCAGATACGACATAGAAACATTTGCAGACTGTTGTATTAGAACAGCCACAGTCAAAACAAGAAATTCTCAATGCTACTTTGTCTTCACAGAAAGGAAAGGCTGTACTAGAGCTCTGAGATTAGGAGATGGAGAAAGTCCTAAACAGAGCTTGTTTAACATACTCATCTCTGGGGAGAGAAAAAAATAAAAAAGAAAAAAAGAAAAAAAAAAAAAACACTCATGTAAGAGTTGTATTTGTGGATATAAAGTATTTCAAGTTAGAAATGCAATGAGAGTAAGAACATAATTACTCTGATATGGAAAGTTAATTCTGTTCATTACACATTACTGCCTTTACTTCAATTCCATAAGAATTAAGAGGAGTTATTCTCCCTCCCCTCCTTTTATCCCCCCCAATAGCTCTCAATTTTCCATTTTAACATTATAACAGAATGACTGAAAAGTAAATTAAAAAAAAATTTAAAGGTCTAAAAATTTCAGGAAATGTAATTTTAATACAAAATGAAGAACATATTTTCAAGGAAAAATCTATGAGATGCAATGTAATATAGGCATAGGTTCCACATATGAAAAATAATAACTGTTCTAATTACTGTTCTAATATTTTTATTTAGAAAGACCTTCATAAGTTGGACCAGACTGGGAACAAATGCTTACAATAAGCAGAAAGTCTCCTTGGGCTAAGAAAAGGCTAGCTGCTCTGCTCACCATAGAGGAAATTAAACTCAGTAGGATGCATTATACCAGGCAAATTTGCAATGGAATTACTTGTCAGAGGCCACAGAAAAGAAGTAACACCTGAGCAGAATACAAATAAAGTTCTCTTCACAACAGAGTGGAACCTGCCTAATAGCAAATCATATAAAGAATGTACCTGTGGGGAGGCAGGGGATGGAAAGAAGCAAAGGAAGCATTTACTGCTGCAAGGTACAGGAGTAGAGATAACTCTTCAAGCTAAGTTCATACCCCAGCAGAAACCTATAGAAAGGTCAGTGGCAAAGTGTGGTATTGGCTGGGATTATTCTTTGAATCAAAAGAAGTGAAAGGGTAATACTAAGGCCCAGGTAAGGCTACCTGACACTCACTGGACTGAAAATTAAGCATACTTAGAACAAAATCTTAACAGCCATTTTTTCCTCCCACAACAAAGGTGTTTATTAACATTCAAAATGTCAAAGAAATATTAACATTTTGACAAGGTCTAGTCCCAAAGTATATTAAGGCAAAGTCACTACAGGTGCTTCAGAAGGGCAAAGCAGCCTCAACCTATGGGGAAAACCAAACAAAAAAATAAAAGAAACACTAATGCTCTCACAGAACCTGTATCACAGCAGTCACTGAACGTAACTTGGCTGTCCGTACATGACACCATAGGCACGGTGAGAAAAAAGCAGCAAGTCTGGAGAATAAAACCCAAACAGTCAGGCATGCAGCATGTCAGAACAGAACACGGAGGGTTAATCCTCCCTGGCACGCAGTGGGGCTACTGCATTTAAGTCATGAACTATACTGAGTCTAAAGGAGGTGAACGAGCTGCTTCTTGTGCTGTCTAATGGAGCACACACAGCAAGCCAAAAATTTGAGCTGGTGTATGGTGCTCTTTGACTTCATGAAGATAAAACTCCAGCTACCATTTTCATTTCCTTTCACAGAAAAAGACAAAAGGATGATGCTAGGCACTTGCTTACCCAAGCCTACTTTTAGCCAAGAAACAAATTATTAACTTTGTAATGTGCAGTGATTAAGTAGAGATACATTTTGGTATATTAAAATATATCTGGTTGCATACAACTTAACATTCACACACGTGAAATTTATATTTCATAGCTTAAAATATGAAGTTCATATGACAGATTTTTCTCATAAAGAAATACTTGCTTCATAAATAATTCTGCCTGGGACTCACAGATTTTGTTAATGAAAACATACACAAAGTCCTGTTAATTTGTAAGAAGCAAAATAAGAACCAAAATGCTTAAAATAGTTAATGGTAGATGATATCAAAAATATCCTTTGAAAACGATCACGTCCTATACCTACGAGTTTATTAATTTACCTCTATATTTTCTGGTACTGCTAATAAGACAGTGGCAGCCAGTGATCCCGCAGAAGCTCCCGCAAAAGCTTTCACAATTTTCAGTAACTTCTTACCATGCCTGCAAAAAGCAGCTGCTGCCCCCAAGTGGTAAATACCCAGAAAACCGCAAGCTGCAAATGACAGATTGATGTGTTTCATTTTTGCTGTGGAAATAAAAGTTTCACAGTCAGAAAAAGGATCAGTTAATTTAATCTTATAATATACATCCACTCTTTTGGCACAGAGCACATAATATACTATATCTAAATAACAAAGAACACTTTATTTAAGACCTGTAAAAAATTGTGATTAACAAATACATCAAACAACTAGCAGCTAGTTTAGCATTTCTAAAATTGAAAATAACTCTAAAATACGCCTTAGTACAAATCGCTTTTTCAGTGAAGAAATAAATATATATCTAAAATGTGTAGTTACTTTGCATATAACAATTTGTCAAAGCAATACGAAACAAAAGCAGCTACTCAAAAGTGATAAAAAGAATACTGTTGGAGAGTAAACAGTTAGCCACCTGGAGTAAAAATCAAATTAAGTATAAAACTGCTGGGTACTGGGTCATCACAGCCCCCTTAAACACACACAGCACTGAACCAAATAAAATTCTCTAGGAAAGAAATTTTTTTTCTTCATCTTTGGAATTTCTTTGCTTTCTAGTATTATTATTAATCATCAATACACAAATTCTTAAAGTGAATTTCTTATTTAGAAAAACACAACATATTGTCGCTACTATTAAAATTAGACAAAAAACCAGAAGTAAAATACAAAGCACTGAATGTATGAAATCACACTCTGAAAGGTGTGAATGATATAATTTAAAACTAACAAAAAACAAACAGGAAATGTAAGTTCAGATAAAAAAAATCAAACAGCTGTAAATTTTATTACTTCTTCTGTTTCTGCAAATGACTACTATTACGAGGGTAAAATACTCCACAGATTGCATTGTCCAGATATAAAAGATATTATCTTAGTATTGAATTAAAAATAAACTACTAGTATATTTGGGTATGTCTCCGTATGAATAGGACTTAAAAGAAAAAATAAATTGGTACAGTCAGGAATAAATGATTTTTCTGGTTCATACTAAGATATCTTTCAGAAACAATCTACAGACACTATGGTATCAGCTCTGAAGAAGAGAGGCAAATGTGCAGCAAGAGATTTTGAGTTAAGTTGCCTCTTCAGCTTGAAAGTAGAGCAGGAAAAGATAAGCACATCTCATAGTATCAGGGCACACTGGTGCATCAGTTATTCTGATAAAACACTGGTTTATCAGCTGTGCTTTGCCCCCTTCACAATGGAAGTGCTCGCATATCTACTTGCAAGTAGGAGTACCTGTAACTTATACCTAACACATTTGTACTGACTGAAAGGATTTGAGGCAGGCTCTTGCTGTGTCAATATGAGAGAAAGGCATTTACAATGAAGTAAATGATAAATCCTGCTACTACTCTTAAAAAGAAGGGATCTTCTAATTTAAAGAAAGAAAAAAATCACTGTACTGCTTAGAATATAAATAAATTTTACTTGAGATTTTACTGAAAAACAACAAACAAAACTCAACTAAAAAAAAATGTTCAAAGTAGAGAGAGATAAAACTAAAACTGATTATGATGCCATGATGCGTTTCCTTTCAGGCCAGTTAAACTCCCAGGAGTTCAACCAACCTCCACAGCTGTTTCTGTGACTTCTACAAATTTAGAGGAAAGATGCATTTGCATCGCAGGCCACTGACAAAAAGGTGAAGCTGATTAAAGCAACTGCATTTTCAGGTATGAAGAAAAGCAAGCATGGAAGAATTAACCCCCATTTTTGTGCAAAACAGATTTCAGGCTCAAGACACTAGTAAGGTGAAACATTATATGAAATAAGGAATGTGTTTATGTAGCTGATTGTTCAGAAAATAAGCAAAATAAAAGCAAAAAAAAAAGCTGTGGAATCCCAAGAATTACATCTATTTGACCTATGAGATGTAACTAACAAACACATGTGTAAGCTAATAAGGTTATATAAAAACAAGCACATTTATGCTTACATACATGTATATACACGTTTTCTAAACCTTCTGCAAAGTATTTTAAAAGATATCTCTCCCTGCTAGACTTTACAAATAAAAAAAAATGAAAACTAAAACAAGTATCTAAAGCATAGTCACAGCAAGAGATTGTACATTCACTATTTATTTTATTTTTTTTTTTAAAGGAAAAAATCCCTACAAATGTAGAAGACAATCACACTTCATTGGATAAAGTACTAGCTGGTACACTTTGCCCAAAGCAAGAACAGAAAAGGAGGTTATATGAACTGATAATTTGAATCTCAGATCAAAAACTGCTGAAAACACGCTGACTAAAGTCAGAAAGTCCATGCCCTCTCTTACAAGGATTTATGAGGAAACTTTATTTTCTTACATAAGCTTTAGTCCTATCTAGTTATCAGTTCTTGTAAGTAACCACTGTTCTCCTGAGTATCTGGATACATGGCATTCACTCTTTGAAGAAAGTTAATTTCTTAACACTTAGATCTCCTCCTTCATTTCCTGACCCAAGAGACAGAAAGAGAGATTACTGAATGAGTACTGACATCAGTCTCTTCATTGAAAACAGAATTCAGTGAAATACAAACATGCAAAAAGAAAAAAGAACAGTAAGATTTCAAGTCAAGGAATACTATTAAAGAATGCTGCTAGTCTCATAAGACATAACCATAGTAATCATTAAGATTAAATGAATGCAACCCAAAAAGTAGTTAAATAGAATTTTTTTTTTTTTTTTTTTATGGTAAGAGAAGTACTTGATGCACTGAATTGGTATGGCATGCAATACAGCACTGCTTCACAGACTCCCCAAAAGAACTTCAAATCAAAAGTAGTAACAGCATGGCTGTGTTATCAAGGCACTACTTTTTTTATTAATCAGGATCAGTTCCCAGGTCTACATTATGTGTCTATCACATACACACAATTTAAAAATACTTCAGTACAAATGTTAATTAGCAGATGACATTTGTGTTCAAATGACAGATCCAGTGGTTACATTTGGCTGCATGACTGGGGAACGGGTTTTGCGCATAAATGTAACAACCCTAAATGTGGGTAAGTAATGAGGGGAGGGAAAAAAAAATAAATCAACGAATCATAGAATAAATTAGGTCTCCTGACCAACCTTCCTCTGCTCAAAACCGGGTCAGCTATCAGATCAAATCAGGTTTTATCCAGTTGTTAGTTTAAAAGTCATGTAATGTTTACCTCCTAAGTGATAGCTAGTAGCTGTTGCTGGGTGGAACAACTGGCTCTTCTTTCTTTTGTTCAGAATACTAAAATCAGTAGAGTATTGCAAATAATCAGCATGATAAACAACAGAACATTAACATCTTCATTCAGCACTATACATCTACCAGTGGGGAGGTTCTGTACATTGAATTGAGGGCCTCTTACAATAAATCTGTAAGAAAGCATTTAACCTACAAAGATGACACAGATGAGTAAGGTTCTATAAGGAGCTATCTGCTTGACAGACACAGATACACAATGTCCTTTCACCTTGGAAAGGAACCTCAAGTAGAGGGAAAACGTAAGAAAATATTCATTAGACGAATGTCCTCTAAACTCAGAAAAACCAAGAAAGAGGAAACTAAGATAATATTGTTTATAACAATCTTTCCCATTTGATTCTTGCAAATGTGTCATGGTAACACCTGATAGGCATGTTAGACTGGTGTATTTCAGAGACAGTATCATTCAAAAATGTCTTTTCCTTTGACAATCTGATAGACCAGTCCTCTTTTGATCAAAAATGTTAGGGCTATAACAACTTCCAAGAGGACATACACAGAAATTTAATTAAAATGTACAGCATCATTATTACCTGCCAGCTTCTTACATAGTACCAGAAATAGGAGCACAGTCACATCTGGACATAGACCATTTCTTCATTTTTCAAACAGTATGAAACACCTGTTCCACAAGCCTTTGTAAAAAATATTCTTAGAGGGTTTAACGTATTTTCTGACCATTAAAGCTACTATCTACTAACTCAAAGCTATCATGTTGGCATGTCTAAAGAAAAGATCCCAGTGAACCTTGAAAGACACACAAGTACACTTCAGCCAGACAGCGCACACACTGTAGAGATACGACGTAAACAGAACACAGCAAATGCTTTTGCCCCTGCTCTTCATAAACATTGTCTTCTTACAGGAGTGGCAGATTTCAAAATTCAAATATTTTAACTAGCTAAGGGGATAGGTACGCTTCTGTTATCTACAAGAAAAAACAGAAGCTTAGGAAAAGAGAAGTACAAAAGTTAGAAGTATGATGGGGGTGTTCAATCTCACTACTTTAGAGATAATGCAGAAGCATAAAGAGTTCTATGTAAATGTTTCTCATATCTGTTAAAAAAATACCTCACTGGTGATGAAAAATTTAGTGAGGGTATGGAGGGTGTTTCTGTTTATTCAGCAGTATCAAATCCATTTGTAATGCAAACCTACAGGAGAAAGTTTATAAGGAGATCAGGCTGTACCCCAGAATTATGACGCAGTACGATACAGCTTCTTCAGGACAGGTACTGTCTCCCTAATGATCACATACAAGAATCAGCACAACAGTTTCTCATGCTGCTGTTTCCTGAGCAAAATAATTATATAAGCAGGCTATGATCTCAGTGTCTTATTCAGTCCTAACTACATCATCCCATTTGTAAACAAAAGCTGAAAATGCCCAAAGCAACTGACTAAAAAATCTTTACAAACAAAAATTAAATGTATATATGTACATAGAATGCAAATGACCAAATGCCCTGGAGCACAGGACCTAAAACATAAGATGCATAACAGCACATTCGAGGACTAGTTATTAGCTAGGAATGACAAAGTTTATGGAAGGAACTATTCAGCTAGGCAGCACTGCTAAAATAAAGGTCATAATTGTAACTACTGATTTACCTGAACCAGAAGTCACCACTCACACAGGAATTTTTCATTAGTTTTTCACATTTACAGCAGAAAAAAAGGTTCACTATCATCACAGATCATTCATAGCCTTTAGTGAATACTCAAGAAATTGATTCTCCCAGTCAAAAATAGGCCTAACAAAACAGTGACCCATCCCACAGACTGTACTCTCCTTAAGAGTCATCACACTTGCTACCAAGAGAATGGAAAAACTAAGTTTTGTATCTACCTAGTCACGCAGAATAAGCTTTGTCAGAGTCTGACAAAGTTTAAGAAAAGAAAATTAAAATAATAATAAAAAAAAATATTCAGTACACAATCCAATAAGCCATTAACACACTTAGGAAAATCACAGTTCTTTGAAAACTATAAAAATTGTGTACAAATGTCTTAAAACACGAACACATCACATGATACAAAACTTTCAAATTAAACAGTTTAGACTATCTTGATTATTAATACAAGATGTCTAGAGTGGACAGGGAAGGCTAAATTCTTAAGAAGAGAATGACAAAAGGTTAAATACCTTCTAATGAACGTTGGCTTCCATCACATCCTCCATTGGGACTTTTTCCAGCAGCTACTTTAGTTCTCTCTGCACTAGTAGCCATAGTACCTACTGCTGATCGTTTATCATTTCCGCTGGAAACCTGTAATCATACAGTCAAATAGGATTATCTGAAACAACAGGCAAATAGAAGATGAGCATTATTTATCCTTAAACAGATTAATAAAATCAATTAACACAGTTGTAAAAGCACCTCAATGAATTTCTGAACTGCTTATCCCCTACTAAACTAAACCACAATGTTCTACTATTTATACATGCAGCAATTTATATTTTAAAGATAAACTTAATTAGACATCTAAAAACAGAGTGCCCTTTGGAACTGTCAATGTCTAGAGTAGCCTTAATTTTGTGTCCTTTCCCACTATTTTTGTTTGCATCCACATATTTATTTTTTTTTAATAAACAAAGTCTTCTGTTTTCATCCTCCATTACCAATCCAATAAAAACGTACTTTTTTTCCCCCCTTTCATTGTGCAATATGGCATTAATAAAAATTTTCCCGGAGAACTCTGTGCCTATTCTTCATTAAAGAGTTGCTCCTCTGACTAATAAATCTGCCAGTTACCACACAGTATTGTCTGAAGTATACTTTGAAAAAAATTAATGGTTCTCCCCAACTTAGAACTATTAAACAGAAAAAGTTCATTCTGAAACACTGGCTCTTCTGCAACTTGTTGCTACCTGCCCCTGTACCTTGATATACTTAAGACAACTTCAATTCATAACTAGGGTTGCAAGATCAAAAGCTTAGCTCTGTAGATTTTAAAATATGTTAGATTATCACTGTATTGATGCACATCACTTATACCTAGAGCACCACAAACATGCTTACCTGGAACTTAACTCTGTTACAAGGTGGTGTTATGGTGCAATAGTTTAGCATTCCAATCCAGAACTGCCGAGTTTTTGGAAACAGGCAACTACACAGTCTGCCTTCGTTCAGCTGAAGCAACTGTATCTGAGCACTACAAAGACTTTTAGCAGTCCACATTTTCTTAAAAGTGACCTCTGGAGCCAGATGATGTGGTTACCAAACTGACAGTCTCAGAAGCCGTTTCACCATCGAGTTACAAAGGAAGTATCAGTAGATGAGCTTGGACACCATAGAAGTACAGAGTAGAAACTTACTGCTATACAAAACCTGTTTAAAAACATTAAGGGAGAAAACAAAAACAAAAGACTAGTTGAAAAGTAGTTGTACATGAAGGCCCTGACCCTGTAACAAAGCCCTCCTCACAACTCCCCTGCTTAAAAAACAGGTGCATTCATTTTTGATTCACTTGACAATCAAACACTTCTAGGAATAACTTCTGTTCAGTAGCTACTCTCTCTCATCACCAGCCTCCACCTGGCACTGTGCTGCTCACCACTAACCATAAAGTCAGCTGTTCATTTCAGAAACAGGAAGAACAAATTGTTACTAACCAAAGAACAGGCAAGCAAACTGTCCCTTATAATTAACAATTTGATTATACTGTTCCTTCTACGTCATCTGGAAAACACATGACAAGTTTTCCAACAACTTCAAACCAACTCTTCACAACAACAAAGAGCTCACATCAGGATCCTCATAAGAAAAACTACAGTGTGCTGGCTGATAGAAGCCAAGCCTGGTAATCTGTGCTATGAGGATATCATAGCAGTAACTCACAAATCAGATGTACATCTGGTTTACACCTAGGAAGACTCGGACCACAAGTAATAAGATACGGAAATGCACCTGTTCCAACAAGCAGCAGGTGATGGCCCTGACTACAAATGCAAACCAACTCAGTGCAACTCTGTGAAGGAAAGGTCTCAGAGATACACTATTAACCTCAAATTTGATCCCAACCAAGTAAGTGAGTTTCAGATTTTCTGCTCCATCTTCTGTGCCATGAGATGATTGTTTTTGTGAATTTGATTTTTGTCCCTGAACTTCTGTCCAGTAAGCAACTGATATAAACAAGCAAAAGGGAGCTGAAACGATGACATTTCTAAGGTTTTGGCTGTAATAAACAGAACCCTGAATGACAACCGAAGCGAACACAACATTAAGAAAGGTCACTGCGCCTCTTAGTCTTGTACACTTATAACAGAACGGCCACCCTTAAGGGGGCCGCGTCCCTTCAAGTTTTAAGTTCAATCCCCGCTCTCCCCCCACAAATCTTTCCCCGTTTCCCTCCGCGCAGGCTCCTGCCTCAGACCTTCCCGGGGACGGGCGGCGGGCCGGGGTCTAACGCGGCGCAGCGGAGGCACCCTGCCCCCTTCGGCTCCTAGGCGGGACTCGGGCCGCGGAGGA